>NC_037303.2:8961782-9268482 GCF_000002775.5 Populus trichocarpa
ATGCTTATGGTTTGATATGGAAACCTTAGAAATTTTAAATGAAGTAGAATGTTTGATGGAATGGGTGTTTAGCATATTGTCATGTATGTGTTGGAAAAAAATAGTTATGGGAATGGGGAGAATTGATGGAATCTTGAGAAATTGTAAGTTAATTTGATGTGTATGTGTGATATAATGATGAATGATAAGAGTGTAGATTGAGAGTCTAAGTTGTGTTATAGAATTATGTAGGGAACATAAACCATATGTTATGAAAGTAGGGGAAAATATTGAAAATTGTATGTTCAATTGGTAATTAAGGTGAGTTTTGTGTTTTGTGAATACTAATTAAATTCTTAAAAGTGTTGAAATTGACTAAGAAATTTTTATAATTGTTAGATTGCAGGGTTATTAGTATGTCGGAGTGAGGAAAAATCTTGGATAAAATGTGATGAGATGAAGATTGAACATAAAATGGTTAGAAAGCATGAGAAATTAAGCTTGAAAATGTGATGTTTTGTGTTAATTTATGAAAGTGGCATGAGAGAGGAAAACAACTAGAGTGAAAACATATAAAATTTTGAAAATAAACTAAAGGAAAAAAAAAATTATACATTAGGTCTAGTCATATAGGAAGGGTTTTGGGGAATAAACTAAACAATTATAGTGTTGGTATAAGGAAACTTTACTTGGGAAAGATTTTTTTGTTGAGAGTGTGAAGTTTTGTGCTATATGTGTGAGGGAAAAGTGATAGATTAAAAGTTTGTATGTTCTATAGTAATGAATATTATTAGTTAAGATATGTGAAAATAAATGAGATAGAGAAAAATGTTCAAGTTGTATGTGAATTAGCTAATTAGGCTTGAGGGTTGCATTCATCTTATCTTAAATAAAAGTGCTTGGAAATTAATTAAGATAAATTATAAATGTTGGTTAAATTAACTAAATGATTAATTTGTAAGTTCTGAGAAATTATTGTTAAAATGAATGTTTGTATGTTGTGATATAAACTTAAAAATTATGGTGTGAAAATCTTTATGTTGTTGAGTTGTGAAAGATTTAATTATATAATTAAGATAAATTGAAGTAAAATTATTGGTTGAGAATATTGTTAGCATAAATGGAAAATTGAGTTATGTTAAAAATTTAAGTAAGAGAGATTATTATTATTATTATTATTATTATGAAGTGCCATGTATGAAAAATAGAGATTTTTCCAATATAATGATAACTTGTTGAATTGGGTTGTGTATTATATGATTTGTATGGAGATTAATGTGTTTGAATAATAAATTGAGAAGTTAACTATGGTAAAATGGCCAAAGTACATTATCTTAAATATTTTAGGTGTTTGATGGTGATTTTGAATAAGATGAGATTGAGTGTTATGTAAACTTGAAAAGTTTAAGTATATAAGAAATTTGTATATTTAGTTAAACTGATTTTGTTGGGTGAAGTTGTTAGTTAGTTGGGTTGTGAATTGGTTGGTAGTTGTTAATATGAAAGAAAAGAATGTAAATTTAATATGTCTGAGTAAAACTGGGTAAATTGAGATTATGGAGAATGTGAGAAAGCGAATATGTTTGAAATGTGTATAGATATTGATTTGGAATCTTAGGATGTCTTATATGGAGATTATATGGACGAATCTTTGTATTTGTGGTATGAATGTTAATTTTAATTGTTTGGGAGATGTAAGAAAAGTACCTGGAGTGATACATGACTTTTCAAGAGCTTGTATAGTGAGAACTCAAGATAAGGATCGCCCTACTTGCTTTTTTAATTGTTTAAATTGCTTTTGTAAAATTAGAATGCAATAGAAATTATTTGTATGTTGTAAAAGGGTGTATTATGACAAAATATTATTATGTGAATATTGCTTATAGGGCAGAAAAAATATATAATGTGAAAATTGCCTATGGGGTAAGAGTAATATATTATGTGAATATTGCCTATGGGGTAGGAATAATATTATCATGTGAATATGCCTACGAGGCCGGAAACTAATATGTAATTGTTATATGATTGAGAGTGATTGCGATGGTGGTTATGTGTGTGTGTGTGTGATTGGTAGTTGACCGCAACAACGGACATCCATCTTGAAATTGTAATTGATCACAACGTCATAGAACATGTGAATTTTAAATAGACCGAAATGGGTGAACTTTATAAAGCAATAAGTTAGTCGTTTGGATAAAGATTGAAATATGTAAAAAAAAACAAAACTATTATTTGGATGGAGGCTATGACATAAAAGACATAATCAGGCTATGTTGACAAGGTTAAATGAAAAAGAAAAATGACTCAAGTATGAATTGCGACTGCTAAAATATTTCGATGAGTACACAATCAATGTTAAACACGAGATGCAATTATCGAAAAGGAATAATAAAAACAAAACTGAAACACAAAATGATTTAAAAAGATAAAGGGGACAAAAATGAGCCGAATGAATAATTGAGCATGAAAAATATATAAATGTGTCATATATAGGCAAAATAAATATGAAAATATTTAAATGAGTTATAAAATAGCATAATGAATAATTGAGGATGAAAATTACAAAAATGATCCATGAATGGGTGTGAGTAATAATGGAGAATGAAAAATAACATGGATGAGCTTTGACTGAGATATTATATGTGGTAGTTGAAAAGTGATATTGACAAGTCATAAGTGACACAAGGAATGTCAAAATAAACTAATAGAAGTAAATGCATCAGAAAAAACATCATGGGTGACTAAATCAACGTATAAAATTAGTTGATTGAAAAGGGGATTTAAAGACATGGAAATAAGTGAAGTGGATTATGAATATGAAATCAATGATTAAGTCAAGATGTGATCATAAGTAAATAAAGGAGAAATTAAATTCAAAATCATTTTGTACTGCGAACTAAAAGTATTTGTGATGATTTTATGGAAGTGGTTGAATTAGGATGTAAATGATTATTGTAATAGAAATCATGGTATCAACATGAAATTTTATGAAAGAATACTTGTGTGATATTATTTCTATAATTGACAAAATGATCAGTTGAGATGAATAATATTTGTATATTGAAAATCTTATTTTATGTTTCTGTGAGTTCTACAAGTGTTTTTCCTTTCCATCCAAGGTATCTTGAGATCATTTTCAGATCTTTTGAAGGTTATTTTATTTTGAGGAAATGTTTGTAAAATTAGTCAATATTATAGAATGAAATATTGTATATCTATTAAGCCAACAATGATGTATAGATTGTAAAAATAATGAAAAAGAAGGATGAATGCCTTGTTATGAAAATTACATATATGAGAAGATATTGTAAATTTATTATCTTGTATTTAATATTGTGTATCTTTATTACGTGTTGATGAAAGTAGTAAGCGGTAAGCTTGAGGCTATCTTGTGATATATATATATATATATATATATATATATATATATATATATATATATATATAAAATCCTTATTTTTCATGTGCATGACAATTAGAAAGATCTTATTTTTCATGTACATGACAATTAGAAAGATGAAAAACCGCATAAAAAAGTTTGGGGTGTTATAGCAAGAATTATTACATTACCAGTTACCCATGTCATCTCTTGCAAATAAAAAAAAAAAGAAATTATACATGTTTAATACTTTAAAAATAAAATTATTCATGTATTATTTGTTCAACCCCCTTCATAACTAGCTCATGACCTATAAACAATTCATGTTTTTGGAATGAACTATTATCTTACTAGATTTCTATTCATGGTAAAGTGGTTGAGATGAAATACACACCTTAGCCATAACTAGATGTGGGCTCATGCTATAATGGGGGTCTGCATTTTTTTTTATGAAAACAATGTTTAGGAGCAACATGCGTATTTCAAATAAATAAAAAACCAATGACTCGAGTTATAGCCTCGAACAGGTTTAATAAATTAATTCTAATATAATTAGATGAAGAAAATAGGCAAAAAAAATAAACAAATAAATTTTCTATATAAAAAAGATCAATAACTTGAAAAAAAAACTTTTGAAAGGAAGAAATTGGATAAAAAATGAAAAGAAAAAACAACTTAAGCTAACTTAATATAGCATGATAGACATTTAACCTAGGTAATCTGTATCATGGCCCAGGTCGTGAAATCGAGATAACCTGATAAAAAGAAATTGACGAAAATCATAAAGTCAACTTTTTTATATAAAAAAAAAAAACTAATATCGAATGATGAAATTGAAAGAGAAAATAATTCAAGAAGAATGTTAACCTGCATTAATTTTTCAAACCCGTAACTCGGATTATTAGAGTAAAAGCAGCATCTATGGAAAAACCATAAAGCTCAATCCTCATCAAATCAAATGCTGAAGAATAAAATTCGGTGAAAAAAATCAATTACACGAAAGGATCTAAAATAAAGAATAGTAATTAAAAGAATTATGGTGAAAATTGAAATAAAAAATGGTTAAATTGAAAAATAAAATAACTTTAACAAAAGGATAAAAAATAATAATGAGTACCAAACTGGAAAACAAAATACACCATAAACTTGGATTGAAGGATAAAATTGAAAACCAATAAAACTTTTAAAAAAATAGCAAAGGAAATAAATCAAAAGAATAAGGATCAAATTGAAAAAATAAATATCAATATCAAAAATTAAAATTAAAATTGAAGGATTAAATTAAAAACAAATAAAACTTTTACAAAAGGATAAAAAATAAAAAACTAGAAGTCAAATATAATAAGGGTTGAAGCTGAAATATTAACAATAAAAAGGACCAACCTATAATTTTACGGGAGCAATGAGAAAAGAAGGAGGGGAAACAAAATAAAGGTCGATTGATGATAAATTGCCAAACCCGAATTATTTTTAAAATAAGTGAAAAACTCCATTGAAAGAAAATAAAAAATAAAAATCAGAGCTCAATCTCCAATTACATTGTTGAAGGATAAACTGAAAAAACATGAGTTTAATAAAATAATAAGCAAACCTGAGCAAATCTCACAAACCTGAGTTAATCTTGGAATTGAATTCAATCAATAAACTTAATTTCAAACAAGTTTAATATTGAAGGATGAAATCGAATAAAAAAATCAATTCAAAAAATTAACCAAAGTGAAAAAAAATTAGCAATCAAAACAATGAGTATGAAATCTGATAGGAAAAAAAAATCAATGAAGGGTTAAATCACAAATTTCTTTTGAAGAATAACAATAAAAAGAATGATGAGCAAATTTGATATATAAAAAATTTAGAGGATGAAATTGAAAAAACTTTAATTTTATAAATTTTTTCATATAAAATAAATAGTAATAAAAAAATAAAGATCAAATCTTAAGGGAAAATAAATTGAAGGGTTATTTTGAAATTTTGAAAAGGATTGTGAGAAAACTAGGGAAGAGCGAGAAAAGAAGAAAAAACAAAATTGACCACAATCACCAAACCAGAGGCATGTGAGACACACATGCCACCTTATCATATGGGGTCTCCCATGATAATTCAAACATCATGGTGGAAGGTGGTGTTTGGTTGTCGTAAGCCTAAAAAAGCATTGCCCACGCGAGAACGCATTGCATGTACATGTCTGTTATTTTTTTAATAATATTTATATTTATTAAATTATTAAATAGAAAATTCTCTAGACACAATCATAATATTTTTTTATTTAAAGGGTAATTAAGTCATTTCAATGTGCTTGTAAAATTGAAAAGACTAAAAAGCCCTAAATGCTAGTTTATTTTTATTTATTTTTTGTTTATAAATGTATTTAAGTTATTTTACTGTACCATAAAATATTTATATTTATTAAATTATCTCTGATTAATTTTATAATCCCTAATGAATCTTATAAAAAGGCCATTTTACCTACTAATTTGCAAAACTCGAGATTTAAATTATTGTCCATATTAGAAACTTATGGATAGTACTTTATGTTATACATGTTTATTAATCCAACCTCTAGATAGCATTTGTCTAGTTAGAACCTATGTCCATAAAGATTGAAGTATCCAAAAAAAACAATGTACCGACCACTAGTTTCAAAGTTTCCCTTTTTTCTCTAAAGGTAAGAATATTTTCGGCGTTGCTGTAAGAATATAAGCTGGTATCTTTCTGGCATTTCCTGCTTCGGATTGCAGCACTCTCCGTCCAAGAAGAATCCAGCAAGGAATTTTCTTCTAATGTTATTGTTGTAGAAATGCTAGCCGAAAAGTATACAAGTGTGTAGCTGCTTTCATGAATCTACTTGTCATATTCTATTCGGAAATAGTTAGGGCCTCATGCATGGTCCTATAATGTTGTCAAATGAAGAACCTCCTGCCATAGTTCTCCTTGATCCATGATGTCTTCAGAGGGATCCGATGTCCACAGTCACAATAACAAGTTCCCATGTTGTCGGCTGGTCGATTTGAAGTTCGAGAATTGTGGTGGTGAAGGATAGAGACAATGAAGATTTAACATGCATGGACTTTAAAATCACCCTCACACATGTGGTAGTGTTAAAATTTGGTTACGAAGATAGTGAGGATAAAAAATATATACGGTTAAAAAGATATGGATAATAATATTAAAATAAATTTATTTTTATGATAATTCTAAAGTAAATTTTTATATTTTCAAAATAGAAGATATAAAAAAAAAAAACTCTGAAAGCATGTTTTTTTTTTCGTATCTTCTATTTTGAACAGAGACAATATTTTTTATTCTAAAATATTCATATAAAAACTCTTAATTTAAAAATTATCTAGCTAAGACATATAAGGATAACAATAACATATAAGGATAAAAATTGTTATTATCATAGTTTTAAAACTCGATCTAGGACAAGACTTAAGTCATAGGTTGAGAGGGTTAGCTCTTTTTTTATATAAAAATAAATAAAATGACATCGTTTTGACCCTAAAAAAATTCCAAAAATGTCAAGTTTTTTACCTGGGTTTTTTACTAGATTAAGACAGATCAATCCTTCCTCTATTTTTTCATAAACTCAGACTAGTCTAGGTCTTGGATCAGTTAGGTCTCAAGTTGACCTATTGGATCAATCCAGGTTTAATAACTATAGTTATAATACTATTATTAATTTCAACACTTAATATAAATTAAGTAAAAATAATAATATATAATTATTTTTTAAAATATATAAGTTTGACAATAGCACATATTAAAGATAATATGAACTTTTTTATAATTTATTATGTTTTTTCCACCATTAACCAAACATGATGCAAAGAAAGTCACATTATCTTGTACACCACTATTAAACGTAATTCTATTTATGTTTTCTATTTTGTATTGTCTTCTTTGTCCCCACTGTTCATATCTTTTTTGTCTCATGATAGTAACCAAACACTACCTAACATATATATTTATCTCAAGATCATTTTTTATATAATATTGAATCATATACAAGTGAGTGACTTATTCAGTTACTATATAAGGAAAATCTTAATAGAAGAATAGATTGGAAAATTAGATATTTTACAAGTATAAAATTGATTTAATTATGGATATAAAAACAAACTAGAGACTCATCTTATTATATAAGGACAATATGAGGCATTTTCCTTTAAGCTTGAGCTTGTTATAAAGTAATATAAACTCATTCCTAGAGTTTCATCTAGTGATTTAAGCTTTTAGGTATAAATAATTTTTTTAATAGGGTATCGAAGCCTTAATGATCAAATGACTTTTAGTTCAATTCTCATAACTCCTACTATTTAATTAAATTAAGAATAAAACAAATCAACACATTATAATGTGGGAGCCTATGCAATTTTTAGGTCCAAATGGTCTTGATTTGAGAAAATATGTTAGAAAATAATATAAAACTATTTCTAGAACATCACCTAATGAATAGAGATTCTTTTATGAGAGTTACTATGTTTATTGGCATATACAGAGCAAATAAAACTAAATCATTGGTCTATGCTACGCCGTGAGTCGGATCAATATTTTTAGAAAGTAAAAAAAAAAAACGAGTTGCTTAAGTGGTTTCTAGTAAAAAGAAAATCTAATCGTGAACTAAAATCCTAATGCATTTTGGATGACATCATTTTCAAATATGGAGTTGGTGACATATTGAACAATATTGTTTTTAAATATTGAAACGGTAACATATTGAATCAATTTAAGTCAATATTGTAAAATACACAACTCGGATGATGAGACCATTAAAACCCCATAGAAAGTAAATAGAAATAAATTATAAAACTCAATTTCCTATCAACCCAATGTCTTAGGATAAAAATGAGAAAAAAACATTCAATTTTAAAAAAACAAATAGAACAAAAAAGGATGACTTGAGTCATAAGACCCTGATTATCCCATAAAAATAAATTAAAAAATAATTATGAAGCTCAATCTCTAATTAAAGAAATGATGAAATTAAAAAAATAATTTAGTCAAAAAAATAACCCAAAGAAAAAAAACAAACATAAGTAAAAAAAATAGGACCAAAATTGACTTAAAAAATAATAAAACATACCACGAGACTCGAGATGAAGAGAGATAAATGGAAGAGAAAGAAAAAATGGAACATTGGCAAAACACCACCACATATAATCCACCACGAGCCACCACATCTTGTAGCCATCATCAAGAAAATTCAAGAGACATGGTGAAACACCACCTTTTAAGGTCGAAAGAGATCGAATGCACCTTTACAACATGGTGACGTTTCTCACATGTTGGTGTGTGCATTGCATAAGCCAGTCATTCCCTCTTTGCCCGTTCAATTTAGTTCTTTCTTTTGTTTTAACTTTAAATTTTATCCCTTAAGACTTAATTATTTATATCAGTAAAATTTATTTTTATTTTGTGAAACGAGCATTAATCGCTACCTTGTGTTTTTCCTCGACATCGTGATATCCTCATATCTAGAAAACCAAAACAAACCATTAAGTCCAACCCCAAAAACTCAATGTGAAAGAATCAAATTAATAAAAAAAAAATTAAGTGATAAGAAAAGGTTTAAATATCTTTCCCTACCTATTCAATTTAGTCTCTAATGCTAGTTAAAAAAGGGGTTATGTATTTATCCAATCTTCAAACTCAATCTCAAAAGCTTTAACTGCTTTAAATAAATAAAATTTCATATAATTTTATCAAAGTATCAATCAATCCACAAAATATTTTTTCAACATCGTAAAGTTCCCTAATCTAGGCAATCGAAACAAACCATCAAGTTTAAACCTAAATAAATACAACGTTAAAAGAACAAATTGGAAAAAAAATCAAGGGACTAAAATGAAAAAATCTAAAGACCAAAAACAAGAGAAAATATTGTGGAATACTATTACAATCCACAGTGTTTTCTCTCTTGGAGAACAGTGAAAATGCCATACCCATTAGTTTTTTGTAATTATTAATGTACTTGTTTATTAAGTTTATTAGATTATGAAAGAAATTTAAAAGTTAAACTATGAAAAGAGCTCTTAAAAATAGTCTTATTAAATTAGAAAGAAATTTAAAAGGTGATAGATTTTCACTATAGAAGGAATTGTATCATGTGAGAGGATTTGTTTTGGATTGTAATAATATTTTTTTTTTATCATTTTCTTAACTATGTTAATCAAGCTTTTTTTCTTCTAAGTTTTGCATTGTCTTGGAATTAGACTTTATAATTTATTTTGGTTTCTTTTCATATGGTTATCGTGGTGTTAAGAAAAAAATTTGACATTGAATACATGCTTGATTTTGATTTTAATGACTATGAAAAAATGAAAATTTGGGACCAAATTTGAGAATGAAGCAAAGAATTATTTATTATAAATCCATTGTCTAGTGCCTTTTGCATTTTGTTTTCCATAAGAGTTTGGCAAATATTGTTTTTGTTCCTATAGTTTGACACTTTTTTGTTTTGGTCTAAAACACTATTTTGTTTAATTTTGGTTTATATGTTTGAGGAGAAAAGAGAAAGTTGTTAAAAAAATATAGAGGAGATAAAGTCATCAAATGGCTACATTCTGATGATAAAAAAAAATTGTTTTTGGTGTCAACAGATTTCATTTAACGAAAAGTGTTTTATAGAGGTGTTTCGTATCCTCCATCTTGCAAAAAAAGTAAATTGGTTTTTAAAGATAGATTCTTTTTATTTTATTTTCTAGTTTTTTACCAATTTAGAAATGTTTTTATTAATGAGCTGGTTTATTGATATTATAATAATGTTTATTAAGTGTTCTTAGATAAAAAAAAAAAAAAGTATTAAAATGAATTTTTGGATCCAAACAATCCTAGCTCAATTTTTCAACCACCTTTCTAGTGGTTGAAATTGGATAAGTAGACAATATATCATTTGTTTTTTTCTCACAAAAAAAAGAAGAATAAAGGTTAGGTGTGCAAGCCTAGCCTTGTAAGATCATGCGCATTGCCTTTTCTTTTAATGGTTCAGACGTATTGGGCCACCCAAACCTAGGTGTCTGATAATATTTTTTATTTAAATAAAGTGAATATATATATATATATATATATATATATGTGTGTGTGTGTGTGTGGGGGGGGGGTGTGGGGGGGTTTCGAACTACTAGGCATTTAATTTTAAGTGAGATTGATTAAAATAACTAAATTAAAAAAGTTTTTGTGATTTTTTTAATAAAATATAGTTTAATTTTTACTTGGTTTTCAAATTCAAATAAGATTGTAACATTTTTTTTTTTTAATACTAGTAGGTATTCTTTTTGTTCAATCCTACATAATATTTTTTTTCCTTGAATTTTATTCAATATATTTCTTGGGCGTGTCTATTTTTATTGGAGTTTAATTTAATAAAGAATTTGTTCCAAAAAATAAAGTTATTAAACTCAAACGATTTATAACATGTGTTGTGATATCATATATCTTGGTCTATAATCATCTTCAACTTTTTGACTTAGTCTTTATTTGTGTTTGTAACTTTTTTTTGAATTTATTGGCACATTGATCTTCTTGACTTTTAGAAAAAGAAAAAAAAATATTGATGTTAGAGACCTTGATTGATGGTATTGATAGGAAACTTGGTATCAGAGCATAACATATCTGACCACCACCTTGAGAAAATAGAGAACAAATTAGGCTCATTAGTTGTGGGCTAAAAGGAACTATAACAATCAATTAAGGCAACTGAAGAACACCTCTTGAAGCATATAGAGAGCATGTTTCCTCTACGCATGGTGGAGGACATGATAATGATGTCGGGTCTTCTCATAAGCCTCATCATAGCCACTTGGGAGGAGGCTCCCTCATACCTAAAATCATAAAGTTGGACTTTCCACACTATGATAGCACGAAAGATCCAACCAGGTCAAGTGGAGCAATTTTTTGAGTTTCAACACATAAAAGAGGTAAAGAAACTTTTCATGGATGGTACCACTTGGATAGTAATATCCAATTATGGTATCAACATTTCAAACATTGATGGGAAGATTTCAATTAGGAGGTTTTCAATTATGAATTACATTTTTATTAACCTTCAAAATACCAAAATGTTTTTGGGGATCTCACCAAGCTTAAGCAAACAGGAAGCATCCACGATTACCAAATGGAGTTTGATCAATTGTTACATCGAGCCAGCCATTTATCTGAGGAACAACAAGTTTGGTGCTTTGTTAGTGGATTAAAAGAAGCAATACGAGTTTATGTGCAAGCATGAAATCCAATTTCCTTATCTATTGTTATTGGTCTTGCACAACTCTATGAGTCTCATTCGTATGACCAAAAGAAGGGGGGGTACATGGAACCTTGAAAGACCCTATCAGACTGAGCCCGACAGAGTTACGAGAAAGAAGGACGCGTGGATTATGCTTCAATTGTGATGAAAAAAAATTTCTAGGCCATCTTTATAAGAAGTTATTTTTTAGAGAATGAATCTTTCCTTCCATTGATGAATCATTGGATGTGAGTAACATAGAATAGGAAGAGAACATTCTTGAAATTAGTTTTCTTGTTATTTCAGGAAATGCAGCACCACAAACCATGCGCTTCTTTAGGAAAATTGGAGATTATATTGTTATAATATTGGTTGACCCTGGTAGCAACCACAACTTCTTGAATTCGAGGTTAGTTACTAAAATATGAATTTATCATACAAGAAAAGGGGAATTTTCAGTACATGCATGTACCGTCCTAATCTTTAGCACAATTGTATCCATACATGATACATATACAATGAAATTAGGATCAATTTGTTTTATATACAAATGGTCATGTTATTTATTTTACTAAAATTTCATCAGAGTTTCCCCTGTACCTAGACCATACCAAATTATCGACCACTTCATACACGACACAACTAACTCCACCACTATATTAGTCGAAACATCATGGACCTTATCCCACATCAACATCAATATTTCTCAATATTATCACACAAATTCAGTTTCCCAATATGAACCAGAAGTAATTCTTCTATTGTAACATGAAAACTAAAAACATAAGTTTACAAAAGATTTAAGTGTAGGATAAATAAAAGATCATATTAACTATACATAAAAAGCATACAAGTACAAGATTATACCTAATATAATAGTCTAATCCTAACAGCTATATCAGCCCTGCCCTACAATGTATGATGGCCCTGCACATATATACATCAAAAGAATAAATAATTTAATACTGCAATTTATAAATTTACTCTAACATACATAAACAATTTGAACAACTCAAAAACATCATTAATTATTATGTTATAAATGTCCAGGATTTCTATTTAATTATAATATCAATTACCATACTATTTTTCAATTTCAAGTCTCATATTCACCATTACCAACTCATATAGATTCATAGTAACACTATAAGATATGAACATTGACTTTCATTCAACAATGAAAATAACA
This sequence comes from Populus trichocarpa, assembly GCF_000002775.5. NCBI lineage: Eukaryota > Viridiplantae > Streptophyta > Magnoliopsida > Malpighiales > Salicaceae > Populus > Populus trichocarpa. The sequence goes on from NC_037303.2 coordinate 8,974,551, forward strand.
TAACAAGAGTTTCCATTCAACAATAGAAACAACAAACAGTGGCTTCTATTCAACAATAAAAACAACAAACAACGGCTTCCATTCAATGATGGAAGCAACAGATTATTAGCTAGCATTCATCAACAGTAGCAACACCATCCTTGACTTCCTTCACATAACCAATTTTCCGAACACAACCTTTGTTATTTCTACCTCATTTCTTTATTCTTTTCTTTTTTGTTTTCTTTTTTCCCACTTCATATACCATACTTAATTTTGTTTCAATAAAAATTATCAAATCTAATGTAATTTTAATAAATAAATTATATAATTAAAAGATAAGTCTAGTTGAGCATGTTCCTCCATTTGCAGAAGATGTCACTCTTGGTGCCTCTTTTGAATCCAAAAAAGGTACCATAAATTAATTTTGTATCATTTCATAACATACCACTATTCCTTTAACTTACATCCCACTATACAATTCATCTTCAAAGTCATATTTATCATTTCTCCAACTAACCCCAAGTATATTAAATATTTTTCACCTATAAATAATCATTATCCTTTCTTTATTATATCTACTCTCAAATAATCAGATTCAATTACTACTTCATTTTAAATTCTCCCCTCATTTTGTATACGTATAAGGCCATAAGACTTTTTTCTTTCCTTTCCTTTCTAATGTTTTTCTTAAATTTTATCATAGTTCAAATTACAATTTCTACATTACAAAACTATTATTTAAACACAACACACTCATTTATACATTTTTATTTATTCCAATACTACATTGAACAAACATTTCAATATGTTAACCAAAATTGATAACATGATCTAATCCCTTTCCAATAATCTCAAACATAAACTTTACACTAATTCCTTACAATATTAACACAAACATCAAAAGAATACTTCCTTTTTTTTCTACACTTGGTCGACCACCTCCACTCAAATCCTCACCATGTTTTCTTCTTAATAACATCAATTTTACATATATAACACTTCTTTTCTACATGTTTTAGCATTTCTAACACTTATTTACAAAATCCTTAAATTCTCAGTCATGAACCCTAATTTACATAATTAAAAATTTCATAAAAATCAATGAAACTTCTCAATGACCTGTTGAAATGAGCTTAGGCCACCTTATCAAGATTTTCCTCTCCAAATGCTAGCTAAATGAAACTTTCCCAAGCTTTCCTCTTCTTTCTTCAACTTATTTATGTTCTCTCTCTAAAACCTTACTTTCTCTTCCTTAATCTCACTTAATCAATCCTAAATATGGTTTTTCTAAGAGATGATGTAGAAACTATCATGGTCTCACAAGGTTTCTCTTTTTTTATCATAAATTTCTCTCTTTTTTTCATAAATTTCTTTTTTTTTTTTCTTCCCTAAATGGTTGGCCACAGCGCGCGCGCACACACACATATTCCCTAAGTTGTAGCAACGGAACCTTAGAAAGTATATAGGAAAGATAGTTTTTTTTATTCTTTTCTTTTTATTAGTACTAGATTTATTTCATTATATTCCACCCATATCTCAATTAAATTCATTTAATATTCTCTTTAAAAAAAAAAAAACTAATTGCAAAAGCAGGGAAATCAACCATATTAAAATGCCCCTTTTGGGGACCCACCCATGAGTAAATATTATATTTCATTTCATAGTAGCTTTATTAGACCATACAACTTTCTTGATATATCCACATAATAGGTACATTATAGATATTAAATTGTTAACAAATTATGAAAACACAGTTTTGAATCAGAGAAAGAAGAGATGAATCCTCTTTTCAACTATGACTATCTCACTCCAATAATTGCTTTTCTTTTTGTTACTTTTACCACTAAATTTTTGTTCCTTTTACCACTAAACTATACCCACTATAATGTGATTATCTTGGCAAGAATTATGTTCTGCAGAATATATGACTCATGCACCTTTAGGTATTAAAACTAGTTTCCTCATAATATTCATTTACTATTCTTTTTTTTAAAAAAAAAGACCAACAACAAATGAGAACAAAAATAATATAAAAAACAAAATAAATTGAATTCTATCTCTTCAAAACATATAAATTCAACTTATTTATTAATTAAACTTCACTTATACTTAATTTTAATTTTAATTTAATTACAGTAGGTTATAAACAGCTGTTATAGAGGAGGATAGAAATAAGACGACAAGGAAAAGCAAAGGAAAAGCAAGCCTCCAATGGTTGCAACTGTCCCTTGAGAGATCTTAGACGCCAGAAGGCTTCCACCAACCACTGCCAGGGAGGTGCAGATGGTATGTCCCAAAGTAGCCCCCACAGCTACGCCGATGGCATTTTTGTGTGTTGCCAGCTGCAGGAGCCAGACATTCTTGTCAAAATATTATATAATAACATATTCTACAGCATCGCAATTTGAGATCATTCCGAGTTCTTGAGAAATATAAAAACCCATCAAGAAGAAGATAAATCATGTTCAGTATCCTATCAAAACAATGGCATCCGTCCCTAGAAAATAAAAACAGAGAACACAATTGCTTCCTAATCACAGTATTTCACCATTCAAATCAATCTAGCCATGTAAAGAAAACAGCAGGCATCTTAATTACGGGAGCCATGTTGATTTTTCATGCAAAATCTTCACAGCTGCTTTTGTGCTCAAGAATTCCTGTGAGTGTTCAAACTATTTCACGAACACATGCAAGCCAGATGCTTAAAGAATCATATAGATAGAATAGGCACAACCGAAGAACCATGAAAATTGAAATCACGTGAATAGTGGGTGTTGGCATTTGAAGACTAAAAGCCAGGGATCTTGTGATGACAAACCTTGGTTCTGCTGCAAAATGTTAGGCAAGTGGCAATAAACATAGCAAATAAGGAGCACACAATTTAAGGGTGCTCGACAATTTGCCTACAGGAATTAATTTTTATATATATATAAATTTCCAATTACACAAGACTTCACTGGTATAAACATCACGAAATTTAGGCGGGACTCTTAAGAAACCTAACATGCACAAACCCATGATCCTATTACATCCAGGAAGATATGCTTAAAAAATCTCATTGCAAGAACTCACAAGAACTCCGAACTCTCTCCGCAAAACTAGGCAGTTCAGACATCCCTACAAGACTAAGACGCCTTTTGGCAACACGCTTTTACAAAATTTTAAATTTATTTTTTTGTTTCAAATTTTTTTTTTTTTTATCGTTTTGATATGTTGATATCAAAAATAAATTTTAAAAAAAATTATTTTAATGCATTTCTAAACAAAAAAAAACACTTTAAAAAATAATTGTTATCACAACACCAAACACTACCTAAATTCTGATGCCAAAAATGTTGCTGCTTCATCTACTGTTTTCGTGTAGATGATTAGGTTGGTGGGAGCTAGCGGCTGTGCACACCATCCTAAAAGAAAGTTATCTAATTGCTTTTAAGCTATGCAGCCAAAATCGGAAGACAAAGTTTCACATCACATGGGAAATTTAACATGGCATGGTGAGAGGTGTATCAAAGCCCATACATGGTACCAATATAATCAAGACACACCATCAGGTATGATGGTTTGGTTTATGAGATTTTCTCCAATGATAAGCCTGTAACAGCAACCATAGTATATGCAAATTCAAGTCAAAGATACATAAAAACTGGCACCGGAAGTTCAACATTTACCTTTACAGTGGTTTTGAATTTAGGGCACTCTACCATGGGCATCACTAAAGTATCCTTAGAGCACAGAAAGATAGGAGAACTTCATTTGATTGAGATATTTTCTTGTTCTTAGGAAGGATGATATATCCTCCATTTTCGCACTATATTAAATTTCCTTTCTCAATAAAATTATCTCTACTACAAAATATAAGGCCCAAAATCCTATTGCAGCAATCATTATGGAGTAAAATCATAATTCACAGCATATGAAAGGGAAACAGAGCACTCAAAATGACCAGTCGGCACAAGAAGAAAAAGGAAATAAAATTTTGCAAGGCAAGGATGGAAGTATGACTAAGCCATGCCAAAAAAATCTTGATAAAAATATTAAGAATCAGAACATGAACTTACAGCAATTGTAGCAATCTGGCTACGGTCTCCCCACTCAGCTAAAAAAGTTAAAATAAATGACTGCATAGAAAAAACACACATGCTTCTGCTGAGATGCTAACAGTAGAATCATAATAGAAATATCTAAACAAACATAACCTTACACAGTTATCATTGTACTTAAATACAGAATGGCAAAAGGATTTGGCATTGCAAATCCCAACACAATGTCACAAAATAAAGAATCTGAAATACTTCATGAGACCGAAATGCAGAATAAGAATGACAAGTTACACATACTTCCAAAAATATTGGTGTGCAAAATCTTGAAAAGTAACGGCGGAAGGATGTTTTCCCTTGGCCAGCCTCAAGCTTTTCTTCTACCTGAACACACAATACACAATTCAAGATAAAGGTAATACCAGCTCAGGGAGGTTGATGCAGAGAGGAGGAAATTGAAATTGAAGCTTCAATAAATACCTCCAGGATTTCTTTCAAAAGAGATCACAATCATGCTAGGAACCTCACATTAATATAACTACATAATTTACATACATAAACCATATCTTACGAAAAAAAATACAAAAGGTTCATGACCCAAAGACACAAGGAACTTTTAGAGAGACATAAAACTGGGCAAAAACAAGGCAATATTGACTTTCACCAAAAAAAGAATGTTGGATCAAAAGGCTGATGATGATCAGGTATTAATAGCAAATTGGCTAAGCCAATTGATTATAGTAATAATAAATAAAGGAACAGTTCACTGGTGCACTCAAAGCCCAAAACACTAGGGAGAGGGGAGGAGGTGAAGGCATACAACTCTGCAGATTAAACATGCTAACCATTCTACCATCAATTACTCATCCAAAGAGACATCCAAAACCTGAAATGAGAGATAAAGAACCAACAAGAATCTAGAACTCTCTTTTGTTTAGCAGGAGATTTTATATATTTGCAGCAATGGAAGAAAATGTATATTCCAAGTAGACATGTAACAGGTGAATAGACTGAAGAGCAATAAAGATATACTTCTTCCATTTCTTTTTTCTGTGATGATTTTGAATCCGATCTCCAGGCAATGTAAAGTAGCCGCAGGCCAAAAAATGCATAAAGAACTGCATATGGAAAGAATACAGTTGTTAGTTTTCATATTTAACCTGATTCTAACACAAATAAGATAAGCCAACTTCATTTACCATGTGAAAGCGAAATATGAAGTCAGAAGTCAAACTATGACTACTACATTTTATTGACACTAATTGTAGATTCAGAGCGATGCAACCTGTAGGACACTACATGTCCTCTGACCATACAACTGACAGAGGTCCCCTTAAAACATTTATTCAACTATAGTCGACTCTGAGAATTCTAAGATATATACAAAGTATAGGGACCAAAAAGGGCTGCAATTTCAAACAGAATTATTTGAAGATATACTTTCATTGAAGTTGATTGGACACCATTTTCAAGGAATTTACTTGTAGCACTTTCTACAAACAGAATTAAACCACAAAGATGATTGCGTTCAAACTTCGTGATGTGAAGATTCATCAAGTAAATATGAATTTATTTTTATTCTTGTGGAAAATTCACTGTGGTTTAATTACTATATATTATTACAAGGAAGGCACCAAGCTTTTTATTCCAGTCATTTATAGGATTTTTTGTGGAGGTAACGTTTTGGTACTACAAAGATCATGTACTTGTGGAAAACGTTTTTTCATAAAACTGGAAGTTTTCCACAAGTAGACAAAACACAAAAATATCCAGCTCTCGTCCACATATTACACATCATGAGAGTCCAACGAGTGAAACCATTGCAACCATTTAAAATCAAAACGATAGTTTTTCCTCCAATATTTCTCATGATTATAAGACTATAGAAAATGATTCTATTTAAGTGACTGATAGCAAAGAAACAGTACATTGATAACACATTTCTTGATGGAGTGCCTAGATGGCATCCTCGCCCCATCAAGCTCCACAATTTCCCACTATTGATCCTGCCATACATATTTTTATATGCTATAATAGTGTCCCAAGTGAATGCATTTAAAAAACAAGGACGGTGCACTGATTATTTTAATACATCCCAATTCTGTAGTAAAGTATTTAAATCTTCCCATGAAGAATACTTTGGATTTCAAAGAAATAGCAGCAATTGTAAATGATGAATAGGATAGCATGGAAGGCATTTTCTAGAAAACAAGAAATTTGGCTGCACTGGATAAATGTTAATTTATATAGTACGTACCGGTGGCTGCACTATTTGTATGCTTCCTTGAAATTAAATTTGGCACGATTCTACCTAGTCCAGTAGAAAGTACCTAAATGACATGCACAACAGCTTTAAGCTTCACCAACATTGAGAATAAGAAAAGTTCAGTGTAGTTGCTGGCTGGACCATTCCATTCAATGCCTTGCAGTGTCAGAAGAAAGAAAGGAGAGAGAGAGAGAGAGAGAGAACAAAGTCGGAGAAGGTAAGGGTTCTTTGGCTGAAGTAGAAACTGCTGAAACAAAAAAAAAAAAAAAAAGGGCAGCTTACTGTCATGACAATCAAGGCGGTGAGAGCACCCGATAACACAGTAGATTTAGGGTGTCGCATTGCCATAAGAGCTGCTATTATAAAAGTCTCATCACCAATCTAGCACGCACCGTAATAGTCAAGCAATAGAAACATATAACAAAATCAAATTAAATCAAATTAAAGCAGAGAAAAGTTAAGAAGATTAGGTCAAGCATCAATCCAAAAAAAGACAGCAGTAGAGAGCGAGAGCCCAATTACCTCGCTGACCAAAATCATTGACAAGCTGGCAAAGAAAGCATCAAAAATTCCAAGCCCCGATTCCAATTTAAGACCATTACCAGCAGATTTGGCATCACCTCCATTTCTAACGACCTGCATCCATCCATTAAAAAGAAAATGAGTATATGACCAAACAAAGTAGCATATGATGGTGATGGTGAATACCATGCCACGGCGGCCCAGGTCTTGAAAGGATCTTGATTCATCTCCCTCATTTTCCTATAATAAATAAATAAACAACATCACGCATTTATTAACATCTTAAACTGAAAAGTAGAAGAAATAGACTAAAAAAAATCAAAAATAAAGAGAGAGACCTGTGCAGCGGCGGTGTGAGATAAGGACAATAGTAGAAGCAAAACAGCAGCAGCTACGACTAAGATGATAAATCTAGGGTTTGAACGAAACCCCATCAGATGTACTAATGAAGACAAAAGAGAGCACGGGCGATATGGAAATTTGGATCAGAAAAAAAGCAGGAAGAAGAATATAATGGGAATTATGAGAGTGGCCTTTTTATTCAGCTGTGAATCGCCAGGCGCATACTATTTGCTAGATCCGTAAGAGTCTAAGACACTGAGGAGACGTAGCGTAAGATCCTGCAGTCCCCACTATCCCCCTTAAAGAAAAAGATGTAGATTTTGCAGTATACTGAAAGGTCTTTCAATCCAAATTAACCAAAAATATAATTTTTATTCCAAGAATTCTCTTGAGATGTATAAGGATTTAATCTAAAAATTTCTCATAATTGCTCAACTTGCCTTTATCACCAGGTCACTGCCACTGAAACTACCAAAAGTGGTGGTGTCCTATCTCCAAATTTGAAATTAATATTTGGATTCCAAAACCCCCTTTGGAAAAACTCATCCAAGCATCGGGCTTGACATTTCAGCTCAATTATCCATTTATTTGACAAAAATTACCCAACACTAAAGTATAACTAACGTTTTTCTTATGTATTTGTGCTAGTCTTTACTACTACTTTACACTATTTCTTCGACATCTTTACACTTCTTCCTTTTTCTTTTCCTCCTAACTCAAATCATCATTCACCAACCATTAGCAAATATTCAAAAACCCATCAACCGATTTGCTAAAACAAACAAAATAACCCCATCAAATCATTAAAAAAAAATAATGTTATAATCCATTTTTTATCCCCCACTTTTTCAAAGATTTTTTTTTGAAACTCCCAAAAAAATCTTTAAAACAATGTATTTTTTTTTATTGAAAAGCTCTATCTTTTAAAAAAAGATTACTATTTCATGGATTTTGAAGATTTTTAATATTTTTATATATTATTATTTTAAGCTAGGCAATAAGCAATCATAAAAAAAAATAAAAATGGAAGAGAAAATAAAGATGAGGAAAAATGAGTGAAAAACAAGAAGTATCAAAATGAAAAATGAGAGGGGGTGAAAAATAAAATTGTAAAAAAAAAAAGAGATAAATATATAGTAAGAAAGAGATAGCTTACACTTGCTTTTCTAACCCTATCCCCGCACAATCCTAAAATCTATCCTAGGATCCCTTAAAATTGCAATGAAGGGTGGACCTAATTCCTTACTTATAAATACCCTAATTTATAATCATTCTAAGAAAAAAATAAAAAGTCATTATCCATAAAATAAAAATAAAAAAACTCTTAAAAAAAATAACATTTTCCCTCTCTTCTTTGAAACTATAGTAACCAACTCCATTTTTATATTTTTTTTTTCCTCTTTTTTTCTTCTTTTTTTTCCTTCATTTTTTTTCTCCCTTACCTTCTTCTTTCTTTCTCTCTTCCTTTTTTCACCTTTTTTTTATCCACCTAGCTTACTCTAGTCGAACCTCTCTCACCATTCAAACCAACAGTCACTTTAACACATCATTTACCTATTACAAAATCAAGTGAAACCTATAGATTTATTAACATCGAACCAACACCTTTGACTAGCACCAAACTATTATAGCCATAAACTCAGTCAAGTCATGCACCACAACCCATAAGCCAACCTAAACTTACTCTAGTCAAACCTCTCTTATCATTCAAACCAACACCCACTTTAACACATCATTTACCAACTATCCAAACTAACTACAATAGACTTAAACCTAAATTAGAAACCCCAACTAAATCTAATTTAAGTTGAACTAAACTCATACACTAATCTCCCTTCATGAAAGAAGACAACGACTTAGTAGTAATAGCAACACGACAAGCAAACACCACCATACTAGCACATCCTTCCACCAATAATGATAGTAACAACAATATTCAAGGCCATCAAAGATATCAAAAAAGAAAGATAAAAGAGGATAAATTAAACCCTCTTGAACTTTAATATCCCTTCATAACACATAACATCAAGTGCTAATGATAGTAGTAACATGTAGGTCCAATGTATTAGCCATTTAAGAGTCGAAATCTAGTGTTTTATGGTTTATTTGTCCTCATTTTTGTTGTTGTTTTGATTTGTTTGTTTCTATATATTTGTGGTTTTTTAATAATATATTTCATTTCAATTCCAACTCTTGGAATTTTGAGTCAAAATAAGGTAGTGTTAACACTTTATGATGAAGATGGGAGGATGAGAAATGTTTCTTATTGGATTAAACTAAGATGTAGATAATTGGTTCTACTTTTTTTTTTTTTTTTTGCTTGCTTGCTTGTTGAGTTCTTAAGATGATATTTATTTTTATATACTAGTTTGTTGCTTGTCGATGGGTGTTAGTGTCCATTACAAATAAAAATTTGACTTCATTTTGTTGGTGTCAATTTAAAATTAGATTGGTAAGTTTTTATGTTGAAATCTTGCTTTTAATCTTAATTTTGAGTTTTTAAACCTACTAGTTTGTTTTCAAAGAATTCTTTGTTAGTATTATCATTAAAAGTCTTGTTTTCAAAGTCTTTGATTTTTATGGATGCTAATTTGCTTCAAATGTGTTCAAGCATGCCTTAACTTTAAAAATCTCATTTTTAGCACTTTTCCTTAATTTTGTAATGCATTGTTTTCTTTTTTATGATTTTTAATTGATATCGATATCAAAAGTTTTGCTTCAAGTGTTTATTTATAGTTTTTTCAACTATTAGTTTACGTAAAAGTATTTGGACTCATTTTTAACATCATAAACCTAGTATTTAATACATGCTTCAATTCATAACAATCATTAGTATGAGTTTTGTATGCTAATATGTGTCTTCTTTATTGTAAATCATTTACTAATAATTATAAGATAGAGAGAGGGGGTAAAAGAAATGAACTTAACCATTAAAATCGTAAAATAAAAGCTAATTATATAAGAGCTAAGAGGAAAGACATGAAGATTCAATGTTTTTTTAGAAAAAGTGAGATATAAACAAGATTGTTTCATATTTTTTAATTTTTCAATTTTAATTTTTTAATTTTTCTTATGTATAAGTAATTTTTTTAGAATTGATTTTAGTTGAATAGCAAAGTATTCTTATCTAAGATAGACATGTGTCATCCAACCATGATGACAGTATACCTTCTTTATCGTTTTTATAGGTTTAAAAAATCTTAAATATTTATGAATTTTATAATAAAATGTCCTAAATAATCGGATCAATAATAGAGAGATCCAACTAATCAAACCTTAATAGTAGAGAGATATTGGACATAATTAACCTAACATCTTTCAAAATCCATGTAGTCATGGGCCTTAGTTTTAAGAATCATTTTATCATCACCAAGCTCTAAAGTTTTTCTAAAAACCAAATTTTCATCATCATTCTCTTGTTTAAATTCACTATCAAGATTGTTATAACTCAATTTTAGATTTTCCCCAAAAAATTATCCTTTTCTTTTAAAATTCAAAACAATAATAATAATAATAAAAGCCTAAGAACTTAGCAAGAACAAATTAAGAAGGTTTTCAAATGCATGGAGGAACCAAATTGTGAGTTTGGACAAAAATCAAGAACCCAATTATACCCAAGCTTGAAAGACAATGCAGATATGAGGTCAAATTAAATTATTACTGGATAAATTTGCATAAAAATTAATTTAAAGACTTAATTAGACTTTTAATAGGAAAATTTGATTTAGTAATAAGCCTAATTAAAGGTTTAATTAAGTTTAAAAATTAATTTGAATCAAATTAAAAAAATAAATTAAGTTTAAAAACTTAATCAATGGGTAAAATTAATTTATTTAGGGATTTGATTGGTGAAAAGTTAAGTTTGGAAGCCTAATTTAGGCTTAATTAAGAAGATTGATTTTTTAGAAAACCAAATTTAATTTTTCTAATCTTATTTGGGTGGAATCATGGATAAAATTACAAAAAATCAAAGTTTGGAGGTTAATTAGGAGTTAAATTAAAAAAAATCATAACTAATAACCTTTTTGCAAAAGACATGTGAATTCGGAGACCCAATTCAACTGAAAACAGAAGTGAGATTAAAGAAATTAGAAGTTCAAAGGTCAGTTAGGGATGAGATTAAAAATATCTAAAATTGAGGACCAAGATGAAAAAGATACTAAACTCAGGGGATCATTTTAAAACTTGACAGGGGTGAAATTGAATTGATTCTTAGAATCAAAATTCAATTGAGGATTTAATGGAATAAATTAAAGATTTGGGGGCTGAAATTAAAAAAAAAAGGTTAGTGACTTAATTTAGGTCAAAAGAGTAAAAAACAACACCATTTTATTTAAATGAAAAGGTGTGTTTTGGTGTTGTTTTGGTCAATAAAATTCAAAAATAAAAGTTACAGACAACATGTCATCTGACATTGTTTTGTCATCCCCTACCATTATACTAGAAAAGCAACTTCTGAAGCTATTTTTGGAGGCCATTTAATGCTTAATCTCTCTTCCAAACAAGACAAAAGACGCACACCATCTTCATCCTCCGACTTTGTACTACACCCTGTCCTTTTCTTCATCAGTTTGCAACCTTGCAACCACTGCAATAAATGGCTAAAATATCTAACCTGGCTAGCTTTAACAGTCTAGTTTTGTGCATCAAGTTGCTTGTTTATGGCCAATGGTTGGGATCATTCCTAATCAAATCAATGGCCACAAACCATGCTCGAGAAACATCCTATGTTCTTCTTTCATCTCCTATAAATAGGGTTGAATTCCGTGCAGAAAGGGAGGAGAAAAAAATAAGTGAAAAGGACCCTTTCATAAGAAAAAAAGAAGTAAAACCGAAGCAACAAAAAAAAACACCCCTTATATCAAACCCTCTTGCATTTTCAACCTACTACCCTTACAAAAAAAAAAAACTAAAATACCCTTATCAATCCCTTTCATTTTTTTCTCACATAAACCAATAACAAAAGGCCCTCATACTAATTCCACCACTGTTTTTCCCTTCCAATGCAGCTTCTCCTTTAGCTTCAAGCAATTCTTTCATGCCTCATACCAGCAGCCACCACAAGCTCCTTCACATCTAGACCAACATCATCAACAACATTATAGTCACCACGCCTCACTACCATCACGAGTCAACATTGTTTTTTCCTCTTTTAGTGCATATCAGCAACCAACCTCACTTACACCACCGTCGACCTCAACTAAGACCACCACACCACGACTAAAGCTCTATTAGCCAACAATGTCTCATCCAGTCCGAGTAACTTTTTTTATCCCTTCTATTTTAATTTACTATTACAATAAACCATACAGAACATGAAATAATTCATGTTCTGCAAATGTTATTAATTTGGTCACTAAGCTAGACGAGTGACCATATTATATCGGCTGAGCTGGGTCCAATCTACTTATAGAGAGAGAGAGAATAAGCTTGTTGGATCGTCTGTTGGCCCAACAAATCAGGTTAAGCTGTGGACTTGGACCTTAAGACTAATAAGCTCAACCTATGTGGCTAGGTCAGCCCAACCCATACTTAAAGGCATGTTTGGCCCACCTCATTTTTTCTTAAGAGATAATGTCTTGTTGAGTCCTTAGAAAACATGCCCTTAAGGCATTTTTAATGTCTCTGACTTTAGGCTAAGGGCATGTTTGACAAACATGCTCCAAGCCTTTTCCTTTTAGTTTTAATTTGTCTTTATTTGTGTGCATAGCCAAACATGCCTTTAAAGATTTTAAAAAAATTCTAAGAAAATTCAGGGATCATTTTGAAATTATTTATGGGTAGCTGGCATGTTTTCTCAATAGTTTTTGTCTAATATCAGATTGTAGAATTACACAGTAAGATATGAACCCGGTATTAAAAATACTTAATTTTTCTCTAGAATTTTAAAAAAAATCCCTTATTTCAGAAAACACAAATATGTTTTTTCTTCAAGAATTTCATTTATATTGGATTGTAAACTTACACTGTAAGATACGGATCCAATGTTAAAAATTCCTGATTTTTCTCCAAAATTTCAAAAATCCAAAAAATTCCATAATTTCAAAAACAAAAAAAAAAATGTTTTCATGCACATGGCCAAATCCTAAAGATTTTTCATGCATATCTTCTAAATAGACAAAATCACATTTTTATCATGTTTTAAATACAAAATAGATATCGTAATCAGTTTATAATTATGCATTAGGGTTTGATCAAAATATCAAAAATCTCATAACAATTATTTTGTTTAGTATTCAAAGTGTAAGGATTTAGTTGTAAACTTTTAATATTTTGAGCTATAAAATTATATTATAAAGTATATCCTCAAGTATTAATGATACAAAATAGAAAATAAATACGGTACTAAAAAATAAGCCTTAGAACAGTTAGGTTTTAACCCAATAAGGTAGAGACTTCCTCATGAATGGAGATTTGTCTTGAATCTTATATAAGACTAACAAATAAAAACGCGGCTTAGAATAACAATCAATCAACAAAGCAGCTTACCTTAGGTAGAGTGCACTGGGGGTGATGTGTCTTTCAATTGCACAACTAGTTTTCTTACCCAGACTCTCGTAGACTATAGGTTTTCTAGTGATTATGATAATAGGTGATGACTCCCTCAAATCATAACTTTATGATTAAACCTAAATACCCTTCAATTTCAGGAGGTAGTTCTGCTATTCGACATCATACACACCACGATAAGGATCATAAATTTATGAAACTCAACAACAAAGTTAAAGGCATTTTCAAGTATTTATACAATTATAACAATATTAAAACCAATACTACTTTTTCAAAGTTTACATCTTGATGGAAGGTTTTTAATTTTGTTGTCTGACCTTTAATTATGAAACACGTTGCAATACCATTGAATTTATAGATGTCAAAGATCAATTGATTATTTTGAACATTAGGTCATGTTTATATTGGTTTTACAACTCCGAGTGTGATGGTATATAAATAGGTAAACTTTGAAGATAAAGGTTTATAACAATAGAGGTAAAGGTATGATATAATACAAATAGATAATATTGGTTGTAAGATTCAATTTGTTTTTAGTTAGTTAATAGAAAAGGTAGTTATTGACATTAAAAAAAAAACATTTTAAAAAAAAAGGAACGTGGCAATAAATTTTATAATATGAGACTAACAATTGGCTTATTGATAAGTTGGTAGGTGCATAAAGGGATGCAATAGGTCTGGTCAGATCTGGTGACTCGACCTACTGTTTTTTTTATCTTTTTTGAAAAATCATCTCTTTATATTTTTGTAGCATTTTACAAGATCACCTAATAAATTTATGCAAAGACTCACACATATCCTACCAATAATCTATTTTTAAATCATATTTAAAAATTAATACTATGTAATTTAAAAATATAAACTTATGTCTTTGAATATATTAATGATCTATACTAAGTAGAAAAATATTAGTGAATAGTATGGATGTCTATATAAATCATTTAAGATGATTTTTATGTTTAAAAATTATTTATGTTGTCAATTAATCATACTTAGGATTTAACCTATGATGAGGTTACAACTACCTTTAATAAAAAAAAAAAAAGAAGAAGAAGGAATTCTAGACCTCGAACACTCAATAAAGGTAATTTGTTGTAAAAGCACTACCATGTAAAGAAACATAAGAGTTCTGAAGGAGACTATGTTCTTAGGGAACTTAAGTACAGAAAAATAAATAAAACAATAAATAAAAAGCAATGAAATAAAGCAATAAAAACTCTTTAGGGGAAAATTATAAATAAATTTGAAAGAAATTGAATATATAGGGCTGCTCATTTTTTCTTAGCAGCTAATACGACCTATTTATATTTTTACAGAGTTGAATCCTACTTGCATAGGTAATTCTTATCCTATAAAAATATTGGTATCACATAAAGAGGCTTATTAAATCTAATATAAGCTAAATTTCTTTTTTATTTTTACACAAGTGAAAACTAGACTAATCTTTAACTTATGATTAGTTATGTTATTAAGAATTTCTGCTCTAAATTGGAATGTATCTCTCTAGTTGTGTGCACGTTTAAAATCTGTTGATCGATCACTTTTTTCTAGTCAATTATGATTTCGAATCACTTGATTGGTAGGTCAATTACTTCTTCAACATTTTTGATAGATCAAGGACTTCTCCATTTTTATCAATTATTCTAATTCAATATCAGTTTTAGCTCACATCTCTTATTTTATAGTGTAACCAATCATTATATGTTTGACACGATTGTGTTTATTTCATATGTTAATAATGACCCTATATTACTTTATTTCTTAAATGAATGAATATTAACCCCACCACTCTTGTAGTAAAATTCTTTAATCAAATCAATCAAATATAATGTGACAAATAATATTATTCATCTAAAATTAGTCAATCATGTTTTAAAACATATTTGACATGTCAAACACTTCAACTAATTAACTTAATTTGAAAACTATGTGTGCTTTAGCTTTTAGGCGCAACATTTGGGTTTCTTAAATTGCACCAAATTCTTTATCTTTTATATAAAATCCCTAAACTCTCTAAAAGCCTTAAAGATTTTTCTACAAAGATTCAATCAATCTCCCTTCTTCCTAAGATTAGAATGACACTTTCAAGTTTCACTTTAAAATCAATCTTCCTGGTCCACTACTACTATTTATAAATTGCCTTCCTTACTTTAATGTTTCACTATCAATGCTACTCAAAGCAAAAAAAAAAAAAAAAAAATTTTGCCTATTCTATAAATAGATGCCTCAATATGATGAAAAATTTCACTTTACCCAAGACATTGAAAGAGAAAAAAATTCATTTTCAAGATGATCATGTAAATCTAAACGTCTAGAGAAAAAATATCCTAATATAGCCAAATGTTTCTCCCTCAAATTACATCGGATGATTTGACAAAAAGCAATATTATTTTTGGAAAATAATGGAGATGCCATAAGAATTTTTATATGATTCAACTATCACGAGTTATATCAAAACCCAACAAAAAGCTTTTAATAACCTTTTCCTTATTTTCTTCTAAACCCAACAAAGGTATGTACAAACCATTACTCTTTATTACTTGTCTATAATAGGTGTCAACTATCTAACTAGTAAAGAACTCTTTGCAACCATAAATATCGATACTAATTCATTTGAAGACTCCGTAAAAGGTGTATCAAAATTTTCAGGAATAAAAAAAATGAAAAGAAGACACAAACCTCTTTTTTCTTTAAAGAATATCTAGCCTTTATGTAATACTAGGCAAACAAGTACTTGATCTGCTCTAAATCCAAAAAAAATCCACTAAAACTTACTTAAAGATAATAGTAGTTTTAGCAAAAGGTAGGATTGTAACTATAGCAAAATTTAGGATTATAACTTTAGGTCCCTTGATTTTAGGCCATGTCTATAAGGTCTTAGAGAAATATTGAACAAGGTATAAAGATGAACTATTTATGATAAAAGGGAAATATTTAGGGTATTCTAATTGGTTTAGGCATGGGTAACTACCTATTTTTCTAGGTTAAGTAATGTAAGAACGAACCTTAACCCTAATTCCTTTTTTTTTTTGAAAAATAGTTTGCTAACATCTTTATTTCTTAAGCATTGTTTTAGAGAATATGCATAATTATTCTTCAATCTCGCTAATAGGAGTGATATAATGATATTTCCTTTGGCATCATCTACGGTAGGTCCTTAATGGTTGCTACTGATATAAAACCAAAATTCAAATTAAAATAAGCTTGAAAACATTGTAGTTTGGAAAAGCATCCTACCATATAAAGACTTGCAATTTGGAATAGAAACTAATGACTTCACCTCTTTTAAAAACTATACCCTCAACTATTATTGTTAAAAACCAAGAAGTCTCATTCATCTAAACGATCAAAGTTTCTTCCTTATCCACTTCTAAAGTACCATCAGCTTGAATTGTTTCTTCTCGGCCAAGTAATTATACTACAGTATAAAAAAATCATAATGTTTCCAAGTACTATTATAAGCTCTTCATAGTAATAGAGCCTCTTAAGGAACTTTTCTTTAAGTTGACAGTGTGCCTAAACCTTAAAAATATATCTTTATATAAGCATAAATAGTATTGGATAACATGGCTACTCATTCTATAAAGGAAGGAAGAACAACTTAATACACCAATATAATCACCTTAGGAACTGCATACTTTAGTGAAAAAATGGGTGATCATATTGAGAACAATCAAGGTAAAAGAATTGACATTAATAATTGACCATATTTCTATTAACCTAGAAGATGTTATCTTGATGGGTTCTATAATGGCTAAAGTTTCCTCTTCCTCAATAGTAGTAAAAGACCATTATATCAATGCTTCTACATCTCTTATTGAAAAGGAAGATGTTATGATACCATATCAACCTTTTATGGTGATTCATTCAAGCTAATGTGTAAGTCTTTATGGTTACTTAAAGAAAGAATTTTAGCTTTTATGTTTTTAATATTGATAAAAATGTTTGTTCCTTGTATTAGGGAACTTTAGATATCCTACTCTCTCAAATCTTTACTCTTCCATCAATTGACATTTAATCTTTTAAAACAATTCTCAAGGAAAAGGACAGCTAAAAGATTCATTACTAGCTAATATTAAAGAGATTATGACCATTATTACATTAGAAGACAGAATATCAAAGAGGTTATGACCATTCTTATACTAGAAGACAATGTTTTAGGTAATAAAGCCTTTATCGATAGACTAAAATAACACATAAAGATATTTTTTCCTTAGATCTTAAAGATTCATCGGATCATAGTGCAAGGGAAGTTTTGGCATAGTTGTAGAAGGATATTAATCCTTTTATTAGTATTAAAGATATTGAAATAAAAGTGTTATATAACTATAAGACTATCCAATAATCTTTTAAAGGTTAAAGAGAATTATGGGAGACTAAATATTCAATTGTCCAACAAGTTAACTAGTCCTTTAAAAATGCTTCTCTCTAGGTTTAATCCTAATAAGTCAACATGACTTGTATAAGAGAAAAACTAATTAAAGCTGAGAAGGGAAATATCAAGGCTAAAACTAATATGATCTCTATAAAGATTGAAGTCATGAATCATGTAAAAAATTTATATCTTTCTAGAAGTTAGCAAACATCACCTCTACTTTTCTTAAATAGTGAAGACCATAAAAAAACAGGGCTTTAAATGACTATGGATTTTTTAAACTAAATAATCAAACATTCGTTTGGCTATATAGTTTGAAATATCAAAATAATAATTTATTTAATAAACCTTTTCAATGGTTTATCTATATAGGTGATAATAGATCTACTAATGTGAGTTAAACCTTTGGTTGAAAGTTCAAGCCTAGTCATTCTATGGTCTGTTTTATTTTTGTCACTCTCGATTATTATCTTTTGGTAATACTTGATGAATTGACAATTTTAAAATTGGTCTCTCATGTTCACAACTTGTGACTAATTGTCGATCAGGTCATGTAAATGAATGATCAGTGGGCTTATATTGGCCTTAGTGAACTTAAATAAATCCATGAGAGTGTACATGAATGATGCTTTAATGAGGTTCACCAATCCTACAACACCTAGATTTCACTTGTAAATATTTGCTGAATGAAGATTATATGCCTCAGTTCTATTCAAAAAGATCTAGTGACATATAGGTTCTTTTTTGACAAAGTTTTGATAATGACCTTTCATCTTCTTGTGGTATATTACCTGTCAATCATTTCATTTTATGTGATTTCCATTTTATTTTGTTTATTTATCATTAAACATTCATTGTGTGAACTTTTTCAAGAAAACCAATACTTGTATTATTTGGTGAATGTTGTCTTTAGAAACCTTAAGGTTCATTTTATTACTTTGAAAACGAGGAGAATGGTGTTACTCCTTTTAGTGTTCAAGATATTCCATGTAGAGCTCATGTACCTTTAAATGCTAAGAGTGAATAATCAAAGCTATTTTTAGGTATAACTTTTGAAAATAAGAAGAAGATTACTCATTGATATCTAAGATAATACCCTACATGGAATCTATTTAACCCTAGATATTTAGAGTGAATATCAAAAAAATTGATATAATTTTTTTAAAAAACAAGATAGGTTATATTTTTGTTTTAGTTTTGAATGTCGGCCTAATAAGCCTTTTAATGTGGGTCGAAACCCAATAGACCTTGTAAACTTGTTTCAATGCTTAATATGCATGAGTGAATGATTTTGATGCCTTTTGGGTTGAAAATGAGAGTACGCAACTAGAAAACAAACATTGTTTTATGCAAATTCTATTTCTAAGCACCAACTTGATGTTGTAATAGAGAATAAATGGTCAAGAACATAATAAATACAATATGAGAGCTATTATAAGGGTCTCAGATAAATGCAGTCTTGGAAAACAAGAAATAAAGTTTGAAAGTATTACGAGACATAGGAATACATAGATCTTTAAAAATATCTATCTTGGTTGGCATAAGGCTAACCTTTTAAACAAAATTAGATAGTCTTTGAATAACAGTACATACATTCCTCAACCAACATCCAACATCATCAATGTAAAGGATAAAAAATTAGACACTAGTAATCCATTAAAGGAAAACCCAATATACCTAGTCATGATTGTTAATAAAAGAAACATGATACATAATTTTCAAAGGGTAATAGGCAATGAACCTAATAATACAGCTCACATAAAGGGTATAAAAAGAGCATTCATTTAGCAAAAAAAAAATCATAATGTAATCTTTCTCCAATTGTTTTGCTTACTAAAGGTAAGCCTTGCCTTTTTAAGCCATCAATACCATAGAATCATTCAATCCAACATAACTTAAACATGCACAAGTTTTAGATCATACTACTTTCTCGATGAGAATCAATACATATAAAACATCAACACACACACACACATATATAGAAACTTAAAATCGAGAAATAAATGATAAAAAGGTAAATAGTAGTATCTAGACAAAAATGATGAAAATATGAAGGTATCAACAAGACTGGGTAGCCAAAGATCATAAGGCGTATGGAGACCCTAAACATTAACTAAAACCTTCTAAGCTATAAAACTTGGAGACCTAGAAAGAAGAGTTTAAAACTTCAAGCTTTGATTGCTATTGTCCTTAAAAAAGACTCTCACAATGATTGTTAATATGTGTGACTCGTTTCCTTTTACTTTACAACTATACTCTCTCTAAAACTCCCTCTTCTTATACTCTCTTTAGTTTTTTCAAAAAGGCTTTATAACCTAAGAGAAAGCAAGAGTGTGTGTGTGTGTATCAAACCTACTTGACTTATGATGCCTAGAAAGACATAACCTTAGGATTAACAATAAGCTAATCTTAATTATTCATAAGACATAGCCAAGAAAGGACATGCAAAGCTAGCCATGGTGGTACAAAAGCAAAAATGCTCTCATTCTATTTGAAGGGAATAGTTTGTTTTAGTTTTTTTTTCTTTTTCAATATTACAATGATTTTCTAGTTTTTTTTCTATATATGATTGTAATAGCCTTGTGGCAAGTGGAGACATTGATGAATAAAATTAGGTATTTTGAGAGTCTCCTTATAGTTATAGTGTTGTTATAAACCTCGTTATTTTTCGTTCTCGACTACGTCATTTATAGGTGTGAAGTCTTTATGATTTTCAAGTAATGAAAAACACATATTAAAAAAAAAGTAGATTGATAATGAAACATAGTTTATCAACACCAATTTCAATCAATATAAACTTTAGATTTATTATTTGAATTGAAATTTTATGGTTTACCATTTAGTTTCAATTCTCTAGTTTGTTATGAATATTATAGTGTTACCCTTAATATAAACATTTTTTATTTGTATTAGGACTTATAATTAATCAATATTGTTGAAATTTGTTTATTCTATTTTTTTATATAAAACCCCTATTTTATTTGATCACAAGATTATCACAAGATATCAATCTTATTATCAATTAAATTTTTTATTTCATCCATTTAAATGAATAAATTAATACTGGTAACACTTGATAAAATTGTTAATTTTTAGGCTATGATTTTATCATCTTCTAGATCATAAACATAACTTAGCCAAGAGTTTGATCTTGGTTGGCCTAAACTCTAAAAACTAATGAAGCTTGCAATGAGTGATATCGTAACACATAGGCAACACATCAAAACCTTTAACATATCGTAACACTCACAACCCAAACAATGGAGTAGATAAGCCTTATTGGCTATATATATAAATTATATAGAAAGAAACTAGATAGTTGGCTGACACTTCGTTGCGGGCCGGACTTATTTTTTTGTAGTGTAAAAAAAAAACAATGCTCAAGCCCTGCTAATGTATTTTAAAGAATGAAAAAAAAACCCACAACTCGACATCATAGAAAGAGAATTGGAAAAAAAAAACAACAATGATTGCCAATCCCCAAGAATCAAGATGTTGAAGTATGAAATCGAAAAAAAAAATCAATGAAAAAAATCTTAAAAAACAAAGTACCAGCAAAATCGGATGAGGCCATTAAAAAACTTGTGAGTAGGATCATACAAATGAGATAATCCAATATAAGAAAAAACAAAGTTTAATTCAAAAAGAATCGAATTTTAAATGAAAAAATAAAAAGAGATAAAAAAAAGCAACCTAAAAAAAATGGGCCACCAGAACAAACCTCTCACCTAGATTACAAGATAAAGATAACCTAATAAAAAAGTAAACCGAAGAAAATAACAAAGTTCATTTTTCAAAATGAAAAACATCGAAGGATGTAATCGAGAAAGAAAACAATGTCAACCCGTGTTAACTTTCTAAATTCATGACCATAACTAGTGACTAAACTATAAGCACTACATCTGGAAAACTACAATTTTAAAACTTGGCACGACCCAATAGGTTGACCCGTGACCCAGGTGACTTGCGGCTTAGACCAAGCCAAGTTTCAAAAGAAATTGGGGGAGAATCAGTGTAAACAGTAAAAAACCCAGGTTGACCCATGTTTTGGTTAACTCGAGGCAAATCCAGTCAAAACAGGGTCAAATTTCATTGACTATTTTCCTTCATTTTTTTTTCAAAATGGTATCATTTTGACTCTTTTTTATATATATATAAAACAACAAGATTTGGTTGACCTGGGTCAACCCACTTGACCCAGGGCCCGATAGTTGTCCTAGATTGACTCCCGAGTAAGGCATATAAACAATGGGAAAAACGAGACCAAATCTAATAAATCAAATATTGAATGATGAAATAAAAAAAATAAGGATAAAAAAATAGCAATTAAGATAATAAAGACCTCATTTGAAAAAAAAAATTGAGATGATTCACTAAAATGTTTATATTGAAGGGCAAAACTGAAAAAAATTAACAAATAAATCCAAAATAAAAAATGAAAATAAAAAGAATGAGGAACAAATTAGAAAATAAATAATCAAGATTTTGAATCTAAGGATGAAATTGAAAACAAATTAAAATTTAAAAAAGGGTTAAGAATCAAAATTAGAAATCAAAACATTTAGAGCCAAACCTTAAATATCCTTAAAAATTGAATTGAAGGGAAAATTTGAAAAGAAAAATAAAATTCATAAAAGAATTCAAAACAAAAAATAAAAATCAAGAGAATGAAGACCAAATATGAAAAAAATTTAAAAATAAGATCATGGATTCAAGGATGAAATTGAAAAGAAATTAAAATTTGATAAAAGAGCCAAGAATCTAAATTAGAAATCAAAATATTGAGGGTTAAACATGTAACATCATAAAATAAAATGACAAATTTTATATAGAAATCAAAAGCCAAATGATCAAATTGAAAATAATTCGATATAATTAAAAAAATAAGGACCAAATATGATAAACTTAACAATTAACACACTTTTAATTTTTTACAAGGGCTTTACATTTTTCAAGGTTCACGAGAAAGAAAGAAAAGAGGAGGAAAAGAGAAAACATCGTCGGAGCTCCATCATGTATGCGGTGGCTATATGAACCCAGACCACTGTGAAGGGATAGGCAAGACACATCAAACTCCACCCTAAATATGATGTTCGGCCACCAGTAGACATTGTATGTGCCGTCCAAAAGGCATAAACGATTCTCATACACTGGTTTGTGCATCACACGCATCAATAGCTTTTCCTTTTTCTTTTTTAATTTAATCCATGCAAATGTTAAATTGCCCCTGCCCTCTAAAATGTTAACAAAAAAAACATAATAAAAAAACAAAAAAACTCTTAATTTTAATTTTAGATTAATTAATTCTAATGACATTTTAGTAACTATATTATGCCAAGAAAAAATAAAAACCAAAAGCACTCAGGCTTTTATTGTTAAAGAAATTTAATTTTTAAAGATATTTTAAATATTACATCATGCAATTTAAAAATTAAAAAAAATTATTTTATTCTATTTAGATTTGTAATAGTAAATACGTCACGTGAAAAAATTACATTTCCTTTGAAAGCATCCAATGAAACTTAAAATTATTAAGTACAAAATAATAATTGAAATAACTATGTGCCCGGTGAAACACATAGTTGTTTTAGTTTTTGTATAAATAACCCCGGCCCTCACGCTCAAGAGTCAAGACAGCCTCTTAGAAAGCAAAGTTCCTCCTCCTCTAGGGTTTTCGCCATTTATTCAAGCCAATAAATTAAAGCGAAGCAATTATGACAGGGAAGGCTAAGCCAAAGAAGCACACAGCAAAGGAGATCGCTGCAAAAGTAGATGCGGCGACAACAAACAGAGGTGGAGGAAAAGCAGGGCAAGCAGACAGGACAGGCCAAGAAAAAGGAGGTCATGCCAAATATGAGTGTCCTCACTGCAAGATAACGGCCCCTGATCTTAAAACCATGCAGATCCATCATGATGCTCGACACCCAAAACTCCCTTTTGAGGAAGACAAGCTTTCCAATCTTCATGCTGTTCATGTTGCTGATTCTTCCAAACCTCGTCCTGGTGTTAAAGGAAGCCACAAGAAGTGAAGTTTATTACAAGAAATAATAACAATAATAATAGTAATTATTATTATTGTTGTTGCTGCTATTGTTGTTGTTGTTAATTGTATCTTTTCCCTTTATTTTGGTTTCTGGGTATGTTTGTGGTGTTTGGATGATGTTATGTTTTTGAGGATGATGGTATTGTGAAATAATTTTTTTTAAAATCTTTGATGTCATATGGGTGTTTTCCAAAATTTATTGCTGCTCTTTTCTGATTTGGTTAAATCTTGGATTTTGTTTCCTATACTGTGATGATGATGATGTTATTAGCTGTGTGTAATTAAAATCACTAGTTGGCAATTGATAAGCATGAAATTAGCCACGATTGCCAGCGTAGCAGTGTGCTGCCAGGCAAGGAAGCTAGGCAGTCGCTGCTACGGATGAGGGAAAGTTTCTTCTTCTTTCTCCTTCTCGATGGTAATTGAATAGCCTTTCTTTGGTGCCTTAGGAATGTCGCCTAGTCTAGTAAGGGCAGCTGGAAGGAATGGTATGTTGGTCTGAGAATGAATAGACTAAAAGGAATGGAATCTTGTAGCTTGTTGAGCTGTTATTCACACTTCCAAAATTCAATATCCAGTCCACGGACTAGGAGTAGGCTTCTAAACACGTGAAGTTCACTATGTTGTTATTTCTTTTGAAATTATGATTTTCATCTGCGTAGCTTGACTTGTTGATTGTGCATTACCGTTTGTGAGAATAGAATATTGCTTATCTTGTGGTGGAAGTGTAATGATGTTCAGAATGCATGTTAATATTTCTCTAGGATGTTTGCTAGTGGAATTTAGAAGATATTTGATTTTGGGTCATAATATGGATTATTTTATTTATCGATTTTGATTATTTCAGTAATTTTGGGGAAGGAAGTTCAAAGTCATCTTGACTGGAGAAGAGGGCTGGCAACTAATTAGGGTATTGTCTGCACTTTGGATCATTTAAGTCTTCTACGATATCCTTCACAGGTATGCCCCAAGGGGATGACTCTAATATATGATCAAATACATTCAAGCTAGGTGGATCACATATAGATCCATCATAGTTTCTAGCTTTGGGAAACAAGTAATGCTTTTCTGTAGTTCTTAACTAAGGTGATAATGATTGTATGGCAGATTGATTTTCATTTATTTTTGTTTTTTGTTTCCTTTTGGTATCCTTTCTACTTGTGTGATTATCTGCATCCTTTTGCTTTCTTAACCTGTCTTCACACACACAAAATAAATAAATAAAAGAACTTAGAGCTTTGGAGGTTGGTGGTCGATGGTTGGAGGTGGTTTCTGATTACCTGGACCTTTTATTTCAATGATAGTGCTCTTGGTGGTCTGCAGGACTGGTAAAACAAGCTCACATACACTCTAATATATATGTATATATGCAAGTATGATTGCTCCTTGGTGTATATGTAGATGTTCAATTACTTCACTAAACTCTCATTTAAGTAGTTGTTGTTGGGCTATTATTTTTCTTTTGAACTTGTATGAAACTGAACTAAATATTCTCTAAGGAACTGCATTGTCATCCCCCATTGTTTATAGTGGAAACTATTTCAGAGTTTCTGTAGTGATGGTGGAAAACTCAAGAGAGGAAGTAATACTTTGACAAAAAAATAATATGATTCTACACTTAGATAGCATTTGGTTATTGTTTCGAAACAGAAGAGGCGGAGATAGTGAGACATAGGAGAGAAAACGATGGTGTACAAGATAGAGCGACTGTCACTGAATCTTGTTTGGTTGATGGTGTATAAGACATAATAAAATATGAAAATATCTATTTTACCTTTAATATGTATTACTATGATACTTACATATTTTAGAAAATAATTAGATATTATTTTTTTTAATTTAATTTATATTGAGTGCAGTATAATAACCCTAGTTGTAAATCCCCGACTAGCCTGACGGGTTGATTAGACTTCACTGATCTGGGGCTTGGGTTGGTCTGGGTTTAAGAAAAATAGTGGAAGGATTGACTTGATTTGACCCGATCAAATCCTAGGTTGACTTGTGATTTGGTTGACCTAGGGTAAAAACCGAGTCGAAAAACTCGTTGATTTTTTTTAAAAAAAAAAAATTGGTCAAAACGATGTTGTTTTGATTTTTTTTTTTAACTCTTGTTGACCCTCTTGATTTTTGTCCCGAGTCGGGAGTTAAAATTATGATAATAATTGTTTTTATCTTTACATGTCTTTGATTGATAATTTTAAAATTAAGAGTTTTTCCATACATATATTAGGGATAAAAAATAATAAATATTGTTTCAATTGTTTTATGGATGAACTTATTTTATTGTCATTGTGTTTTCAACCAAATGCATGCCTTTTATATTTCAGAAAAATAATCAAACACTATATTAAGTCCCTCATGTACAGCAAGGTTGAGAAGTCGTTCATTTTCTTTGTTCTATCCTATGAATGATTCAAAGTGGATGGCCCATGCACTGTTTTTGCAACTATGTATAGGATGGTGATGCGTTCGAAGATTGATTAAGTGCATGTTTAGGAGATAGGAGCGTCGTATATGATGTGTTTTAAAGTATTTATTTATTTAAAAATATATCAAAATAATATTTAATACTTTGAATGCAATTGAAGTAGATAAATGAATAGTTAATACAAGGAAAATTATGTTAAAAAATTATAATTTAAAAAATAACAAATTAGAAATTAGAAAGTTTATTTTTATTGAATATTTATAATCACATTTTAAAAAAGTTTTTAATATTAGGTTTATAATAATTATTTTATTTATTCAAAACCTAAGGAAAAAAACAAATAAAAAATCTAAAAAGCACTGAAAAAAGAGGTAGGTGAATGGGGCTGGAAGGGTGGGCCAGTGTGTTTAGCGTGATACAAGGAAGTCTAGACGTCTATAGAAGGCTAGGCCAGCACGTGTCTTAGGCTAACAGAATAAATGTTGTCTGCCGTATATATATATATAAAAAGATTTGTCGTTGACTGGTGAAGTGGTTGAAAAGCTGGGTTGAGTTTTTAGAATCTAGAAACCTATTTTTTTAAAAAGAAAAAACTTGAAACACACAGTAAGCATACTAAGAACTTTATTAGAATTTTATTAAATTCATTTTCAAATTCAAAATATTCTTTAAAAAATCTAAATGTCAAAAAATCTAGAATCAAATTAAATAAACAAAATCTTGAATGAAAAATGAATTTTAGGCAAGATACACCTATTAATACCAATTTTACCCCTTTTTTTAATATATATCTAGAATGTGGTCACCTTCCTATTAATATGACCTTTTCTCCTCTATCCCAAAACTAAAAAACTAAAACTAAAATAAAATAAAATGAAGTGACCTAAATATAAAATCTTAAAATCAAAAGAATAACAAATGTGTAAATGTAGACTTTTTGGATGAAAAATGATTTTTTTGCATGAAAATGAAAAACTATTTTTTGTTTTATTTGGTTATTCTTCTTTTAATTGCTTTTTATACCGTAAATTTAATTTCTATTTAATTAAATTAGCCTCTAATTAAATTTAAAAAGTTGTCGAACACTTTGAATTCATTGAATGTGGAAAAGAAAAAAAAGAAAATCTCAACAAATGAAATATGACCAAACAAAACATGCAAGGATGAATTTGGAAAAAAAAAAAAAGTTTATTAACAATAATGAAAAATTTTAAAAATAGAATTGTTCATGGAATAATGTTGTCCATAGTGAGTTTAGGCAAATGAACAATAATGCATACCAAAAATAATATTATTTTAATTTCTTTGTGCTTGTTATTTTCCAATGTGATGTTGTGAATTGTCAAAAAAAAAAAAAACTTATTTAGTTATTTTACAATTAAAATAGATATTTACACGGAAGACAACAATTTAATTCTTGACAGAAAAATACATTTTGTAACATGAATTATTCTTTTCTTATTCATGTATTTATTTATGTTTAAATAAAATATTTTTTATTAGCTCCACATTTTTTGAATTAAAGGCAACAAAAATTAAAATAAAGGTTCATAAAAATTTGAAATAATTGAAATAACTAGGGAAAATGAATCTCTTATATCTAAACTCTTTAATATTTTTTAAATACAAATTTATAATGATCTCAAAAGCCAATTTTAATAATAAAAAAAAACATTAGAATGATGCCTTGATATTTTGTATAACACTAAAAGGAAAGAATTCATTAACATGATAAATCATGCCAAAATTCTATTAAAAATAACAAAAAAGAATATTTATTTTCATTTAATGTTAATGAGAAAAGTTTTATTCTTCTTGCATATCATATATAACAATTAAAAACTAATTAATTAATATTACAAAACCTATAATACTTTTTAAAAACAATGACAAAAATAAATAATTATTTTAATTATTTTATTATAGTGCATTTGAATTGAAAAAAAAAACGAATGAAGGGCTAAGAAGAGGTCAGGCACTTGACCCGTATGCCTAGCCAAAAAAAAAAACAAGACTTGTGCACTTGACCCCCCCTTTTTTTTTTGTTGTTAAACTAGGTGTTGTGTAAAAAAATAAGAATAAACATGCGACACATCGTTTATAGCGACAAATGATTCTTTGTCTACTAGTAAAGTTTTTGATAGTTGAAAAGTTAGGTTACGAGTTTTTAGACTCTGAAACACATTTCTCAACCATTCTTTCATCTAAAAACACCAAAGAAACATCATAAGTACCTTATTAAACTTATTTCCAACCTCTAAACAAACAAAATTGATCAAAATTAAAAAAATAACCAAATCAAAAAACTTTTTTTAAGCTCTAATTTACTTTTTCTTGTAAGATGAAAGTCCTAAATCATTCCAATGACACTCCTCTTGTCAAGATGAACTTATTTTATTTTTTAACCGGAATGTGACCAACCAACTACTTTTTCTCTCATTTCTAAAAAAAAAGGGATTGGAATGTAAAAAAAATGAAGCTTCCAACCTAAACTTAAAAAACTAACATTAAAGGTGTCGATTTTTTACCTCATTTTATTAACAACTTTCAAGAAAATCCATATATATAATTGATGTATTTGCGTTATTTTCAGCATTTTCAATATCTTTTAAAAAGAATTCAAAATTCAAAAATTTATTTTCAATGTGTTCAACTATAAACACATCCATTTCAAAATCATTGTTTATTTTTTCATTGAGTCTGCGTTGTTTTCTTCAAAAATATCAAAATACAAAAAACAATAATAAAACATAAAAATATATGGATAAAGGGGATCCTGGGAGGGGAATGTAGATCAATTTGTGATAAAAAAAAAAGAAGAGGAAAAAAAACAAAGAATCCAAAGAAAAAATCAACATTCTTTTTATAAGATAAACTTTCAAACTTTGATGAGGGGTGAAGCTTAATGAGTACACCCCTTCCCCTTTTATTTTGCATTTTAAATTGTTGCTCATAATGTTTGTTAAGTATCTTTTAAAATTTGTTTAAAAATCATGATTCTTGTTTTGAGATGTTTACGCATGCCTTGAATATAATTTTTATATGTTCAAGTTTTGTTTAATTGTCCTGCTTTGATGTGTTAGAATATGATAATGGAATGATAAATGTTAGCATAGAATGTTGTTTTGCATACTTTGATGTTTAGTTAATCAATTTTTTAAATTCATGATAAGTTGTTTAGGTTATTTTAGTTTAGCTTGCTGGATTTGTTGAAGTTGTGAATATATTGTTTAAGCTTCAAAACAATGAGTTTAATCAATAGAACAAAACATGTTTAAGAAAATGTTATTTTTGCTTGTTGTCATTATTTAACTTTCTTTAATTCTTTTTTTTTTATGGCTCAAGCAATTTATTTTGAGTATGTTTAAGCTTTGATTGCTAAGTTTAGGCTATTTTCTAGGCTCATTATGCTTCTTTTCTGAATTTTGCCTTTACCGGAAATTTATAGGCCTGGTAGCATTTCTGGTTTGACATTCATTCTTTGAACTTTACCTTAGGTCATTGATTTTTATGTCTTTTTGATTGATTGATGGTTCTTACATATATACATCCATACTTGTTGATCATTAATTTAGGATCTTTATGGCTTAAAAACACTGATTTAATAGCTTTTCATGTTCGTTTTTTTTACTGTCTTTTGTGTAAAATTGTTAATCGTTATGATTTGGTGTTTATTGTGATGATTCAACTTTAAAATCTTTCTTGAATGTTTTCACATATGTATGTGCTTTTAGTTTGATGTAATCTGGTTTGTTATTGAGATCATGTTTCTGGGGTCATCCTTGTGTTCTTCGTGTTCTTAAGCATATTCAAATGTTTTTTTTCCTATTTGATATTTGTTTTTTTTTTTTTTTTATTTTGGGTCTTATTTGTGGGCTTGGGCCTTTGGCTCAGGAAGCCCAGCCCATGTAACTAAACTAATTTCATTTATGCTAAGACAATGTTTGGATGTCTTAAAGTTTTCAAAAGAAAAAACACAATATTTTGTTCTTAAAGTATTTTTAAAGCCTTTAGTTTTTAGTTAAGGATGTCTTCAACAAACATCTCATACTGATTTTTAATTAATATTTTTTTTTTGTGTTTTTGTTAAACAAACCCTCAAGTAATTGTTAAAAGTTCTGAAAACATTGATGGATCATTTTAAAATTATTTATGGGTCTCTTGCATGTTTTCCAACCATTTTATTTAATATTTGGGTTGTAAGCTTACATTATAAGATATTGACTTGATATTAAATATACATTTTTTTTGCAAAATTTTAGAAATATAAAAAATAAAAAAAATACATTTTTATTTGTTTGCATTTAAAATTTTCATGCATATTTTATAAAAAAATAAAAATTGAATTTTATTATACTTGGAAAAATATATAAAAAAAAACTCAAACAATGGGCACCACAACAAGTTTGTGATTATCCATTAGGATTTGACCAGAATCTCAAAAATACCACAAAAATCATTTTGTTTAAATTTGAGATATGTATTTTACATAATTTTTGGGTTTTAGAATAGTTAAGTTTTAGCATGAGAAGATAAGGACTTCTTCACCAAGAAAGACTTTTCTTAAATCTTAGAATGACCAACAAATAGAAATATAACCTTAGAAAAAAAAACAATCAATAAATAATACAGCTTATCATAGGTAGGGTGCAATAACGGTGTTGCTTTTTCGTGATGGACAACTAGTTTTTTTACCTAGATTCTCGCAGACTATTAGGTTTTCTAGTGATCATAATATTAGGTGATGACTCCTGAACTCTTCAAATCATATTTTTATTATTTATCCCAATGCATCTAAAACTCTCTTCGATCCATGAGCCAGATCTGCCATTTGATGCAATGCACGCCACGATAAAAAGGACCAAATATGCATAAATGAAGTCTTTTGGGATGAAAATGATGTTTTTCATCCAAAAATGAAAAAAGCCCTATTTATTTTTTGTTTTGTTTTTATTTTGATCTTTTTTATTTTAATTATTTTTAATAGTACAAATTTAAATCTTATCTCATCAAGTTGACTTCTAATTTTCTAATTTAACTCTGAAATTTCATAAAACACATTTAATTCTCAAGAACATGTATAGAGAAAAAAATATATCATAAACTTCACATGGAATGATGAAATTAAAACATATTACGTGGAAAATTTTAGTAAATTCATGGATTTTAATGGGATAAAAAGCAATTACGTTATTTTCACACTACTACTTAACCATTTTGTTAACTTAAACTAATAGAAGAATTAGATTAAGAATCCATTAACATGTTGGGACCTAATCAAGATGAAATTAGGTTGGTAACCTATCTAAGTTATTCTAATAGATTAATTTTTTTCGTTTGCTTTTTTAGTTAATATCATCTCCACATGTATGATTTTGTTGGTGTTGGTGAATAATTGTATTAAATACATAAATGATATTAGTAATATAAACCAAAGGTTAACAACTTACATTAAATTGATTGGTTAAACTTTTTTTTAATTAAAAATAGTTATGATTAATTAACGTAAACGAAAACAACACAAGAAATACAATAAGCACAAACAATACAAAATTTTGTTAAATATGGTCACCACTAAATTGATTGGTTAAACTTTTTTTTAATTAAAAATAGTTATGATTAATTAACGTAAACGAAAACAACACAAGAAATACAATAAGCACAAACAATACAAAATTTTGTTAAATATGGTCACCACACAAAAACTCTAATTTAAAATTTTATTACTAAATATTTTCTCTTCAAATAGTCTTTTGAAACTCAAACTAAACAACAATATTTATACGAGTCCTAGGACTAAACCATATAAGAAAAATATTTTCCTAAACTAAATAAAAATAAAAATAACTAAGGAAACAAATAACTTCCCTTAAAAATCCTCTTGCATAAGTCTTCCTTAGTTGAAAAAAACTTATAATCGAGTTTTCTCAATCTCGTGGATATCTAATCAATACTCTTTAACCTCTTTTCTTTATTTGCTTCAAGTGTATAACAATTTTAGATATGAATTTCAATTCTTTCACATTAAATTTTGCATAAGAAACATCAATTGATAAATGATTTATCTTTCACTGGCTTCTAAAGTAATGAATTACAAATCTCAAACTTGTTCCATCAACATGTGTTATATCCACATAACCCTCGAACAAATTTGCATTTGTGTTAATAGTAAACTTGTAATTAAAAGAATCATCATAACATATATCAATAAATGTTTTTTGCTGAGCACCTTTCATATTCTCTTTACACTCAACTTCTAACTTATCAATAAAAATAATATTGATGATATAATTATTGTCATTATTTATGCTGTCAAATAATCATCACCAAAATAAATATTATAAATTAGTGGAGAATACCAATCAAAATCTACTCAACATAAAAGAGATTACAAAAATCTCTATAATATTCATCTCGATTAAGAAAATACTTTTATAGTCATGCCTTTGAAACAGCTATAGATTTGTGATCATGATCCTCTAGTTTTCTCTTCTTCATCTATGCTAATTGAAGAGATAATTCTTCAACTTGCCTCTAAAACTAGGAATTATGTGGCTTTGATACCAATTGACATTAATAGAAACAACATAAGAAAGACAACAAACATAAACAATATATAATTCTGTAGAATAAGGTCACCACATAAAAACTCTAATTTAAAATTTTATCATTGAATATTTTCTTTTCAAATTGTTTTTTGAAAATAAAACTAAACAATAATATTTATACTAGTCATAGTCCAGTATTGTATAAGAAAAAAATAAAATTCCTAAATTGAATTATTCTTATTTTAAATAGGAAGAATAAAAACATCATAAAGAATAAGATTTTCCTAAACAAAATAAGAATAAAACTAAGAAAACAAATAATTTTCCCTAAAAATCCTTCTACATGATTGATTTTAGCTATGTTTATTGTTATGATTTTTGTAATAATCTAACAATAATTGAATTGATAGAATAATCTACTTTATGCTTTAAGAATATTTGTTTTTTAACTCTTGTAATGGTCACTAGTTTGAATGACTAGTGCTTTAAGAATATTTGTTTTTTTAACTCTTGTAATGGTCACTAGTTTGAATGACTAGTTGAGAATCAAACTAGCGGACTAGCAAAAGTGGCTATTTATTAATTTTGTTTTAAAAAAATAGCATATTTTTATTTTAATTATTAGTAAAATAACATAGTTTTGAAAAATAATTGGCGAAATAACATAGTTTGTACATGTTATAATTATGAAACATGATATTCAAGCTTGTTGCTATTCAAAATCATGACATTTAAAAAAAATAATGAAATGGATTGCACATAAGGAGAGAAAAATAAAATAAAGACTCTAGAGACATACTGAAACTTTGATTGCAACACAACTGGTATTATCTGAAAGATCTCAATGAGATGAAACTAACAACATCAAGGAAAGTCATTAACGGTGATCCAAGTGTTCTACACTTGCGGTTCAAAGGTGGCAGATGGCTTATCATTGGTGATATTTTTTTGTGTCATTTGATTTGTTTTATTGAGATTTTTTCAACGATAACAATGGGTTATAATCAAAGTTTCACAACCCGATTTATGCATATCATAATAAATAAATAAAATTTGCGCATTGGTGCTTGAAGAGAAATTGCAGCAGAGTTAGTAAACCAATGGTAAAATCTTATATTATTGTCGGTTCTAACAATTATGTTTCATTTTCTATTGTTATTATTTTAAAAATCATGTCCATTAAACCAATTAAACCAAGCCCGGTAAAGACAAAGACTTATTGAATGGATAAAAAAACCTAATAGTAATTATCCAAAACTAAGAGTAATTTTAAAAAGAATGTAAGGCTATTTTAGTAAAAACAAAATAGAATAAAAGCACACTTCAAGTCATAGTTATCAAACCTAGCTCGGGAGTTGACCTGGACATGAAACCGGGTCTCGGGTTTCATGGGTTGACCTAGGTCAACTTAGGAAAATTTTAAAAAAAAATATTTGAGGTTTTAATATTTCACATGAAATTTTTTAAAATAATTCATGTGGATGTAAGCTATACATTGTAAATAATGAAGTTTTAGAGATTATTTCAAAAGGTTTTTTTTATCTCATATTGAAAAAATATTATATTTTCCTTTTAAGTTGAAGTATTTAAATAAAAAAAATTTCTTGTTTCCCATTGAAAAAACACAAATTTTCTCTTGTGAATAAAGATTATATATACTAATGAGCTTTCAATCCCAAATTAAAAAAATAAAATTTTTTTCTAGTGGTTATATAGTGAACTTTAATATGAGTTAATAAAGGAAAAGGTGATAGGTTTGCACGTATAAGATTGGATTGAGTAAGAGGAAAACTTTTGATTGCTTTCCATGCACGCGAAGTAACGCTTATGCTTTCTCGACCTTACCTTTTGCCTTTCTTTATAATTTGTTCTTATCTATCTATAACTAAAACCATTTTTTTTTTGTAAATTGTTTTTGTTCCTCTTTTAACTAGAACCACTAATTGTTTATTTTGTCCCTCCTTTAATTAAAACCATTATTATAAGAAAAAATAAAAAATGTCAATTTGATCAAAGAAAAATTTTTGACATAAAAAAAAGGTTTACGACGGGTTTTGTTGGGACACTTAGGTCATAGGTTGAATTGATGGGTTAGGTAAAATTCACTGGCCAATTGCATGCCCAGGTTTTACCTTCTTCAAACCCGACCAGTCTACAAGGTTACCTAGGTCCTAGGTCAATACCCCAGGTTGAGCTGGATCTAATAACTATAATTTAAGTATGACTTAACTTTTTTTTAGATTTCTTTCCTTTTCTTTTAGAAGGTTTCATATTTTTCATGGGCATTTTGCCTCTCTATTGATAAAAAAAAAATAAAATTATTAGGTTCTTTATCAATATAATATATTAAATCACTGCAAGCAAAGTCTTATTTAATCACAAACCATTCATCTGTTAACGCCATTAAAACTTAATGAATGACCAATGAAATGGCAACATGGAAAACATTACTGCCAAAAATATTTTTCATGTTATGTTTCATTTATCACCCCTCAAGTCCTAACAACTTTAACAAATGGAGAGTTGTTATTATGGACAAAATGAAATTTATGTTGATAAAAAAATATAATAAATTATTTTTTATTAATAAAAGATGAATTATCCGAAGCTAAAACAAAACTGGAAAAACATTATATTATATAAATGAATATACTATTCACTAAAACACAGTATTTTCACCATTTTGTTCTTCCAACTTAAACAAGTTGAATTTGAGGTAAGATAGTTTTTCACGAGGACCTATTGGTAATTGTTTATTTGTATAGGGGCAATTGATTTTTATAATTTAAAAGTGAATAGTTAAATGATTGTATTATCTTTAAAGGTAAAAATAAATAAATTATATGGAATGGTTTTTAAATCATTTCCAATTTACAATCATAGTAAAATTACTCAATTACCATTTAAATCAAAATTTTTAAAACTATAATCCAAGGGTTTTTTGGATTTTTTATCTTGATTTTTCTTGTAATAACCAATATGAATAAAAGTCAATTTGGTCCTTTTCAAGATATTAAAGTAATTAAAAACAATAAGGGTTGATGTTTGAAAATCACGTGCTAGCGTGTGTGGGAGGGTCGTTGTGGCCTCCTTTGTTGGCTAAAAATGGCTGACCATTGTGTCTCAAAAACTTTCGAGTGGAGGTGCTTCCATTGGATAGTGTGTGTATGATGGTTCACGTTGGCTAAGCAACACTATTTTTTCTTTCTCATAGCCTCAAGATTCACGCAGGCCAACCACATTTAAAAGGTTTCCTTCTATTTGCTTTGTTTTTCAAATGTAGTTCTCATTTTGTTAATTGTACTTTGTTTGTTTTAAATCTTTTTTTTTTATTTTTCTTTTAAATTTCATCCCTTAAAAAAATTAAAAGGTGTCCTCCCATTTTATTTATTTATTTCAATTATAGTCCTTAATCTTTTAATTACTCCTTTTTTTGTTTTATATTCTTTCTTTATTTATTTTTCTTTTCAATTTCATTCCTTGATATTTGATTTAATTGGATTTTTATATTAATTTTAGTTCTTATTTTTTTATTGTTACTTTTTTACATTATTTTTTTTAATTGACGGGTTTACCATGCTAACTCGGATTGGTTTGAGTCTTTGACGCCATTTTATTTTATTTTATTTTAGTATGTAATTTAATTTTTATGTTGACAAAAAAAATTTGGACCCTTTTTAATTATTTTTTTTGTGTTTTTTGAAAAATAAATTAGGTCAATCCAACCAATATGCTTGGGCTCTCGCATGCCTTTGCCTCCTTGTTTTAGGTCCATTGATTTTGTTTTGTCCTTTTTATTTTTTCTTCATTCCGATTTCATCCTTTAAATTTAGTTTTTCATCGAATTTTTTGTTAGCTTTTTTTCAATAAAAACTAAGCAGGTGTTTTGAATTTTTTATGATGTTTTCTAATTAAAATATATTTAATTTAGTGTACGTCCTATTTTATTTTTTAATTTTTTTCATTTGATGTATTTTCAACCCCTTAAAATTAAAAATAATAATAATTGTTTCATTGTTAGTTTGTTTTTTTAAAGGGTTTTCTTTTTTATTTGACTTGAGATATAAAAGCCTCTTTTTGTTATCGAACTTCTTTTTAAAAGAAAATCATGTGACATATCGTGGGTCTACAATTAGTTATATTGAAAGTTTATTTTTTATGGAAACCTATACGTATATCAAATTATTTTCTTTCAAGTTTCTTTCTTTTTTCTTTTTTCAAGATCCCACACTCAAGTCATAACTCGGTTATGCTAAGTTAGAGAAAACTCAATTGAATATTCCATATTTAAATGAATGGATGTCATGGATGGTCTAACTAGGACTAGGAGCCAAGTGATAGGTCCCAATCAACAGCAGAGACAATGTTAATGAATTCTGGCATTCTTAGGGTGAAAGCTAAACCACAATTGTTTTCAAAAGAAATTTGATATCTCTTTATTCCTTGCTAACGTTTCAATAAATAGAGTTAAGCTTAACAAATCAGCTTTAACTCAGGAAACTATCTAGCCTTATTTAAAGGGAAATATGTAACAACTTTGAATGAGCAAACAATGCAAAACAACAGTAGGGGAAAAAAATTATAAAAGTTGATACTTGGTCTTCACTCAAGCTAAAAACTTGGGATTCTTCTTAGGGATTCTCTCAGATCTTCTCAGCCTATCAATACTCCCCTCTCTGACAGGAACCTTGTCCTCAAGGTTCAGAGAAGGAAACTGAGTATGTAATAGAGTGGTGTCCTCCCAGGTAGCATCGTCAGCAGGCAACTGCTTCCACTTCACCAAACTTTCTTCCATAAATTTATCCCTCTGTTTAATCCAACGTGTCTCAAGGATCTTCTCTAGGGTTATAGAAATTGCTCCTTCATCTGTAATTGGCGGCAGCTCTAAGGTAACCCGTGGAGGATCCCCAATATATTTCTTTAAGAGAGAAACATG
Organism: Populus trichocarpa; assembly: GCF_000002775.5. Taxonomy (NCBI): domain Eukaryota; kingdom Viridiplantae; phylum Streptophyta; class Magnoliopsida; order Malpighiales; family Salicaceae; genus Populus; species Populus trichocarpa. The sequence continues at coordinate 9,012,540 of NC_037303.2, forward strand.
AAAAATGGGGTGGGTCCTTGTGTTGGCTGGTAATTGTAAGCGGTATGCAACATTGTCAATCTTCTTCTCGATGCAATAAGGGTCATTGAACTTGCTGACAAGTTTCTAGTGAACTCATTTGAATGCAGTTTGTTAGCGATAAGGGTGTAACTTTATGAGGACCATATCACCTGCTTGAAATTCTATAGAGCGCCTTGATTTGTCTGCTGTCTGTTTCATTCGATTAGCGGCTCTGTCCAAATTCATCTTCAAGTGCTGGAGTAACTCATCCCGATGTAAAAGGCTTTGATCAACTTCATTGACCCGAGATAATCCATCCGAATATAGAGGAATGGAAGGAGGAAGCCGACCATACAATGCTTGGAAGGGCGTCATCCCCGTGGAGCTGTGGTAGGTAGTATTATACCAGAATTCAGTCCAAGGTAAGTAACTATACCATTTTCGCGGCCATTGATGGACAAAACAACGGAGGTATTGTTCAACACAACGATTCACAACTTTTGTTTATCCATCGGTCTACGAATGGTAACAGAGCTCAATTTCAGCTTGGTTCCTGACATCGTGAAGAATTCTTGCCAAAATTTGCTGATAAAGATGGGATCACGATCACTAATTATGGATTTCGGCATACCGTGGAGTTTGACGATATGTTCTACAAAGTGTTCAGCTACAGTCTTCGCAAAAAAAGGATGGGACAAAGCAACAAAATGAGCATACTTACTGAGTCTGTCTACAACCACCAAAAGACTATCTTTTCCGTGAGAAGAGGGAAGGCCTTCAATAAAATCCAAACTGATATCCTCCCACACTTGACAGGGAATGGGTAGTGGCTGAAGTAATCCTGCTGGAGCAAGAGTTGCAGTTTTGGCTCGTTGGCAAACTTCACACTGCACAATATAATCCTGCACTGATCGATACATGGATGGCCAATAAAATTGTTGAGCTAACCGTTTGAATGTTCTCAACACACCAGAATGGCCTGCCATTTTGCTGTCATGAAATTCTTGTAGCAACTGGTTGCGGATAGCTTGTGGAACCACTACTCTTTGTTTATAGAAACATAAACCATTTTGCCTGGAGTATGGACTAGTGGGGTCTATAGTTGATCGATGATTAACTTGCTGCATGTATGGATCATCTTGTGCAGCTCGTTTCATGTCATCCCAAAGAGTGAACTGAGGAACAAATAAAAGGTTATGGAGAGGGATATCAGGACGGCATGAGAGAGCATCAGCTGCTGAGTTTTCACGTCCTGGTCTGTAGAGAATTTCATAATCATAGCCCAACAGCTTTGCTACCCATTTATGTTGCTCCGGAGTAGCCACACGTTATTCCAAGAAATATTTGAGGCTCCTGTGATTGGTTTGAATGAAGAATTTTTTACCTAAGAGATAGGGCTGCCATGTACAAATTGCTTCAATAATTGCCAGCATTTCTTTAGTGTAAATGGACCATGCCCGTTTGCTTATGCCTAAAGCACGACTCATGAATGCAATAGGTCGGCCCTTCTGAGTAAGAACAACACCAATTCCTCACCTGAGGCATCGGTTTCAATAATGGAAGAGTCATTAAAATTAGGCATGGCTAGAGTTGGAGTCGTTGTCATGGCTTGCTTCAGCAGGTTGAATGCCTCTCCTGCTTCTATAGTCCATTGAAAGTTTCCCTTTTTGAGGAGATTGGTTAGGGGCCGAGCTAAAAGTCCATAATTCTGATGATAACCAGCTCTCAAATCTAGTTTGGTGAAATAGGCTGCACCATATAACTCATCTAGCATATCATCTACGGTAGGTATGGGAAACCTGTCTTTGATGGTGGCTGAATTTAGTGCCCGGTAGTCTGTGCAAAATCACCAAGTGTCATCCTTCTTTTTCACCAATAAAATCAGGGATGAGAATGGGCTGGTGCTGGATCGAATGACTCCCATGTTGAGCATTTCGTTGACTTGTTTTTCAATCTCTGTTTTTTGAAAATGTGCATATCTATACGGCCTCACATTGATGGGTTTGGTGCCTTCTTTGAGGTTTATGTGATGATCAATGTCTCTTAGGGGTGGTAGTGTTGTTGGTTCTTTAAACAACTCTGTATAATCCTTCAAGATTTGTTGCATATCAGGATTGGTGTCTGCCCAGGTGACCTTCTCGTTGGCTTGTAGATAGATAACAAACAACAGTTGGCCCTGACACGTTTCTTTAGTAACTGAGGCCCAATGTTGTTGCTTGAATGGGTTGGTTGATTCCTTGTAATCTTCATGCTTGTTTATCCCAATGAAAATCCATGGTTAATTGTTTCCAATTGCAGACCACAGAACCAAGCATCTCCAGCCATTGGATGCCTAACACCATATGAAGTCCTATTAGAGGTAAAGAATAAAGGGTGAGTGAAAACTGAATATCTTGCACATTTACTTGTACCTCATCAAAACGACCTTGACAGAATAGTCGTTCTCCATTTGCTATGCGACAACAAATGGTTTTGTTGGTACCACTAGAAGTCGCAGCAACCTAGCTATCTTCTCACTCAAAAAATTATGAGTGGATCCACTGTCAATCAACACCATCACATGTTGAGACCCGATGGTAGCCGCTACTCGCATGGTTTGAGGGGATGTCCAACTTGTTAGTGCATACAATAAGATTTCTGGTTCAGCTTGATCTCCCATGTTATCTGCTATCTGCAACTCCTCTTCTTCCATCTCGTATTCTGCAGGTTGGCACTCAAGAAGGAGAAGTTGAGGCCCTTGGCACTTATGTCCAGGGGTGAATTTATCATTGCAGTTGAAACATAGTCCTTGTGCTCTTCGTTTCTGCATTTCATCCCAACTCAATCTCTTAGTTGCATTTGCTGGGATAGGACGATTTACTAGAGAGGTGGCGGTGGATATGCAGTTCAGCAATGGAGGTCGTGTGAACCTCCTTGTTCTGGCTAACTGTTCATCTCTCATTCTTGTTAGGTTGATGGCTTCCTTCAATGTTCTGGGTTTAAACATTTGAATTCCATCTGTTATCTCAGATTTCAATCCTCCTATGAATGTGCCGACAAGAGCTTTTTGTGTCCAACCGTGAACTCGGTTGCCTAATCTTTCAAACTCTTTTTGGTAATCTCGAAGGGATCCAACCTGACAAACTCTAGACAATGCTTCATCAAAGTCTTCACAATTTGTTGGTCCAAAACGAGCCAACAATTCTTCTTAAAAAAACTCTTAGGTCACCAATCAGCCTTCCTCCCGGTACGTTCTACGCATCCATTGCTACCATTGGTTAGCTTCCCCTTCAAGGTGAAAAGATGCTAGAGATACCTTCTGATTATCATTTTTGCCTTGAAATTCAAAGAATTGAGCTACCCTGCTAAGCCATTCGGTTGGATCTTCTCCAGAGTATTTTGGTTAGCTTCCCCTCTCAGATTGAGTGAAAAGATCCTTCTCGTTGGTTATTGCTAGAAACTTCTCTGGTTGACAGAAAAGCTTTTGATAACTTGTTGATGGTTTCCTCCAAATGGTACAGCTTATCTGCTACGCCTAACTCCAGCTACTGCATTCCATCTTGAACTCCACCAAGTCCAGCTTCCAAAGCTTCGATCCTCTCTTTGTTGGACGCCATTGTAACCAGGCTCTGATACCAATGATAGGTCCCAATCAACAGTAGAGACAATTTTAACGAATTCTGGCTTTCTTAGGGTGAAAGCTAAACCACAATTGTTTTCAAAAGAAAGTTGATATCTCCTTATTCCTTGCTAACATTCCAATAAATAGAGTTAAGCTTAACAAATCAGCTTTAACTCAAGAAACTATCTAGCCTTATTTAAAGGGAAATATGTAACAACTTTGAATGAGCAAACAATGCAAAACAACAGCAGGGGAAAAAATATAAAGCTGATACTTGGTCTTCACTCAAGCTAAAAACTTGGGATTCTTCTTAGGGATTCTTTCAGATCTTCTCGGCCTATCACCAAGTCACTAGTTTCTAGTCCAATAAGCCAAGTTGTACTGGGTTCGATAAATTAATTGAGATTTATTTCATGGTAGAACCACTTATATATATATATATATTATTGTTATTATTATAACTAAAAATTGTGTGGTTTAAAATATATTTAAAATATTTTAGTTGTCTAAGATTAATGAGAGTGTTTCTTTATTAAATTCAAGCTAATCAATTTTAAAATTAAAGTGAGTTTAGATTTAAATCCATAAAGAAGCTTGATCATTACTTTTATAATTAATAGAAGTTGAACCCTAGAGGAGGGCATTATATATACTTGAATTCGTTTAAGTTTATGAAGATAAAATGTGTCATAAGATTCTGTCCACATTCTATAGGCCTAATTAGATCGTAAAATAAGCATGAGAGATATGAGGGACAAATAAAAGAAGAAGAAGCTTAAGCATGAAAATTTAGAGCATGTTTGGAAACGCGGTTTAATTTATATTTTTAAAATTTTTGATTTTTATTTTTTTGCTTAAAATTAATATATTTTTAGTATTTTTAGATCGTTTTGATACGCTGATATCAAAAATAATTTTAAAAAATAAAAAAATATCATCTTGATACATTTCTAAACGAAAAGCACTTTAAACCGCTATCACAATTCTAAACAGGTACTTAATGATAGATGGTTGAAAATTTTTTAACAAACAAAGCATTATAAACAAGAAGAAAAACAGATAATTATTATATAAAGATAGAATAATGACAACCATTTAATAATAAGCAAGCTGGTTATTACAAATTATTGTTTGTAAATAATTATTTCATAATGAGCTTATAATTGTGATATCTCTTATGACAAATTTGTATTAGACAGGAAATAAATAATGCCAATCACTTAATTAGAAATTCATTAATGCAAATTATTGTACATGAATGATTATTTGACGATGAACACAATTAAAATATGTTTTTTAAATAAACATATGCAAGAGTTAAATAATCTACATATGTCGAAGGTATATGTGTACACATAGAAAGCCATCTTAAAACAAGACACCCTCAAGCAGCAAGTCCAACATGCACACCAAAAAAGGTTATTTATAATAATAAAAACATAGGATATTCTTTATCATATCAACATCAAACATTAATGTTAAGACCGACCTTTAAGGGTTGGATGAATAAATAATAATATAAGAAAATAGTAGCCTCATGACTCGGTATATGCATATGTAGATAAATAGATAAGCAGATAAACAAGTGAGAAAATAAAGCATATATTAAGAATAAACAAGCATCATGTTAAGACAAATAAATCTGATAATATTTTATTAAGTTTTACGGTCAAAATGATTGGTATGTTTTGTGAAACCTAATACCTTCTATCTCACATTTAAAAATTTTCTTATAGTTTATATAATAAAAAGTTAAAAAATTATAAATGAATCTAAAAAAATGATTTTGAGATTAAACCATATATGCGTGCTCGCTTGACTTGGCTCAGGCATAAGCTTGGTTTGAGTTAGCTTTTTTCAGTCTATTTTGGATGTAAGTCTGAGTTTGTTATAAAATAATTTTATTATCCATAAAAAATTTATTTCTTACCAACTCATTTATTTATCTAGCCCATGAATAAAAAATTTTAATTAACATTAGATTTTAAAGTTAAAAATTGTCAAGTTGTTTTTTTTTACAACGGTTATTAAGGTTGATAAATGGAAATAATTAATTTTGATAATTACCAAAATTAACTTTTGTTTTCAAAATTCATTATACAAAATAGCAGAAAAAAAGTGTTTTATATAAATTTTAATAATCTTCTTCCCTCAATTTTATAGATTACCTTACTTTGTTTAAAGCTTTGTGTTTCCTTTTTTTTTTTTCCCTTCTACTCTAAAATATAAGTTCTATTATTGCTGAAAGTGATTTTTTTTGAATTCATGGAACTTGTTTAAAAGTTTAACTAAATAAGATGGTGGTGTTATTGAAATTCTAAGAAGCTGATTGCTTTCATTTCATTTATATCAAGAAATAAATAATAAAACTTCAAAGATAAATAGTTAATCTTGATAACAAAAAGATTTTTATCTGAAACTGGTTATAAATTCAATGATAAATTAGTACCTTTAATATACTTTGATTTTAGTTGAAATATAATGCTGCCTTTATATGTGTGCTAGCTAGGATCTTGATGATTTAAATGCAATTCTATATATTTAATTATATGATTAGGATGAATTAAAAGGTTTTTATTTCAAACTCTTTTGCAAGTTTATGTTCTTTATTTTGTTTTTGCATGCAATATAAACTAATCAGTTAAATTATATCAATAACTTTTTATCAACAAAGTTTGAATCTACTGTGGATTATGAAAGTGGGCTTCCAGCCTGAGAACTTGTTCGAGCTGGAATTAGGTTTTCCCTTGGCTTTTTATTCGATTCCGACAGATAATGTCAGTGGTTACCACAATTATTAAACTCATACCAGCCTGATGGGTTGATTTTGAACCCAATTAATCTGGTGGTTAGATCAATTTAGATTTGTTAAAAGTCCGGCTGGTGTAATAACTCGGCAAAACCCGGTCGACCCATGACCCGGGTGACCCGGACGAGACCTGATGTTTTTTTTCCTTTTCAAATGTGATAGTTCTTTTATACCCCTCTTTTTTCATAATTTTTTAGTTGGTTATTAACACTTTTTAAAATTTATTATTTAAATATTAGAAAAATATTTTATTTTTCAATATAGGATTTGAAATCCTTTAGTATACATACTCTATGTTCCAAAAAAAAATATTATTTTTTTAATGTGTGATTTGAAACCTTTTCGTATATATACTCTATGTTCATAAGAAAAAAGTTATGTTTTTTCAATGTGGGATTTGAAACCTTTTAGTATATATACTTTATGTTCACAAGAAAAAAATTATTTTTTCAATGTGGAATTTGAAACCTTTTCGTATATATATTCTATGTTCACAAGAAAAAAGTTATGTTTTTTCGATGTGGATAAAAAAACTTTTTTGTTTAAATACTTCAATTTAAAAGGATAACATAATATCTTTTCAATGTGAGATTTGAAGCCCTTTAATATATATATTCTATGTTCACAAGAATGAAGTTATTTTTTTAATGTGGTATAAATTTTTAAAAAAAATATTCTTTTAAACTTCATTATTTACAACATGTATAACCTATATTCACATAGATTTTTTTTCTTAATTTTTTCATATGAAATATTAAAATTTTAAATATTTTTTTAATTTTTCCGGGTTGATTTAAATTTATCCATGAAACCCAGGATCCGACTTCTTAACCAGATCATCCCTCAAACTGGGTTTGATAACTACAGTGATTAGGAATCCAAGAGGATATAATGGAGTGTTGGCTGTGGTGTTGGTGGATCACACTGAAAGGGTATGTGGCCGAAGTGATTTATTTTAGTGGTCGGATGGATTGAGTGAGGTTGTTTTTAAAGTATATTTTAAAAAATATATATTAAAATAAATATTTTTTTATTTTTAAAATTTTATTTGAACATTAAAATAATTAAAAACATATAAAAAATAATTCTAAATAATAAAAATTAAATTTTTACCCCCCTCTGTTTCGGCAACAAGAGCTACGCCAACCAACGAGATTTTGTGCCTTGTGTCTATCTGCACGCCAATGATATTGAGACTTAAAATACCTTCAAAGGAGCAATTGTTTTTTGTCCTAGTTTGTCCGCACTCTCTCGCAGTTGCTCTTTAATTGGGTTAATGCTCTCTTTTAATAATGAGATACTTATATCTCAATTTCAGTCAATTTTAACTTTTAATATAGGTGAAGTTTCTAATTTATTTTTTCAACGAGATTATTAAACTAGTTCACGAGAATCACGTGATTTGCATGTAAGAATCACGTGACTTGAAAACTTGATTTATTCTCTGGTAATCACTTCCAAATCATATGACTAAAAATTTTGTCCCGAATAATAAATTAGAAACTTTATACATATTCAAGGATAAAATTGGTTTTATTATAAATATAAGGATAAATTTGAACATATTAGTTGATTAGATTATATCGGAGCAATTCCAACATAATTTAATTTTAAATCCAAGTTAGGTAAAGAGTCTGATGGAGAGATTTTTTTGTTAATTTTATTTTTTTTTAATTTTTTTATAAATGTTTTACCAAATTATCTTTAGAGCGATCAATTTAATTGAGTTATATCAAAGTAATTTTTATATGATTTAAAAAATTCGAATTAAAATATTTATATTTAATAATAATATTAAAATATTCTTTATAGATATTTTTTTATCATGTTTAAAAAAAAAAAAAAACCAATCCAAGCTATAGCGTAATGCGAGTTATATCGGATCCCTGTCGTTCAAGAAAAAGGATTGGTGGCCCAGGAATCTCGTTTGATAATTGATAGCCATCTTGAGTTGTCGCGCATCCGCATACATACATGTCGACATGACTGTGGACCCTACCCATGAACAGACAATACAAATCTAATGTAGGGTTATTATTCTGAGACGGATAGATAGATAAAATAAAAAAATAAGTAAAAAAGAGATGGGTAATAATGTAAAAGATAAAATATTGTCTTTTGTATTTTATTTGGTTATAGTGGATAAAATAGAATAAAATATAAAAAAATATACTTTTACTTTTAATATGTATTTATCTAACTTATATATTTTAAAAAATAATTAAATATTATTTATTTTATTTTAGTTTATATTGAGTATTGAAATTAATAATATTATAATAACCCTAGTTATAAAACCATAAATGACTTGACTGGTTTATTGGGGCCTGGATTGGTCTGAGTTTAAGAAAAAAATAAATGATTGACTCGACCTAACTCGATCAAAAACTCAGATCAATCCAAGATAAAACATGGATCAAAGACTTGTTGACTTTTTTGAAAAAAATGGTTAAAATAAGATTACTTTGATTTTGTTTTTTTTTTTTTGGGTAGGTTGACCCTCGCGACCAGTGACCTGAATCTTGTTTCGAGTTGACTCCCGAGTCAAGTTTTAAAACTATAATAATAATTATTTTTATCCATGTGTTGACTCAGGTCAACCTATGTTGACCCTCTCGACTTGTGATCTAGGCCTTGCCCTAGTTGACCCCTGAATCAGTTTCTAAAACTATGATAATAACAACTTTTATCATTACATTGACCTAGATAAACTCGAGTTAACCATCCTAATCCATGACCCGAGCTTTACCCCTAGTTGACTCCCGAATCAAGTTTTAAAACTTTAATAATAACCACTTATATTTTATGCTAACTCGGGTCAACCCTCCTGACATATGACCCGAGTTGTATCCTGGGTAGACCCTTGAGTCTGGTTTTAAAATTATGATAATAACTATTTTTATCCTTATGTTAACCCAGGTCTATAGTCAATCCCACTCATGACTCAGGTCTTGTCCCGGGTCAACTCCCAAATCAGATTCAAAACTAACCATTTTTATTCTTACGCTGACCTGGGCTTTGCCTTGGACCGAATCCCGAGTTAGGTTTTAAAACTGTGATAATAATAATTTTTATCCTTACATGTTTAAGTTGGACAAATTTGAAATTGAGATTTTTTTACAAGGATATTTGAGGAATAAAAAATAATAAATATTGTTTCCGAAGACATGTTTCCTCTGTAATTCATGTTTTGAAAGTATAGAAATTCATTCCAAAATTGTTCTAGAGACAAATTTATTTTTATGTCTTTGTCTCTGTCTCTTCAACCAAACATTTTTTTTTGTCTCTATTGTCTCTGTCTTTTTTGTCTCAGGATTGTAACCAAACGCTATAAAAAAAGTTGGTTGTGATCAAGTATTAAATTAAACTAAAAGAACCTGTGATTTTGAATAGTATTAATCAATACCAGACTTAGTTTTCTTATATATCGCAATGTTCATTTCTGTAATGTTTTTTATTTCAGATATAAAACTTTTTTTTTTAATTTTATTATTCAAAATTATATTAACATGATTTTTTTGGTTAAGATTTTTTTACATGCTCTCACACATGTGAAGTGTAAAATTAAATATTGATGATGTAAAATAGAATTTTAAACTGTAATTAAAAAATACAAGAACAAGGGTAAATTTAACATAAAAAAAGAACTCTAGATCCTTCTAGCATTTCAAAAAGCATGAAAAACTTCCTTTTGGCCCCTCAATTTTCAAATTACAAATCAGTTGATTCTTATTGTTTGAGATTTTTATGTTTTGGTCTCAAATTTTATTTTTATCGCATTTTATTCTTTTGATGTTGATAGAAGAGAGAGAAAATCACTAAAAAATATTAAAAAAATATTCAATCGGTTATATTTCAACCTTAAAAATTATTGATGATGTTGTCAATGTGTTCGTTTTTAAATAGTGCACTTCAATGGACATGTTTTGTCATTCAAACATGCTGAAAAAATATATTAAAAATCATGAATATTAACATTTTTTAAAGAGGATTAAATGGTGTTTAAAGTTTGGAGATGATTTTATAGAGGTTTCTACTGGTGTTTTGGAAATATTTTAGGTTAAAATAAGTTGAGATTTTGGTTTTTAGGATTCAAAAACTTGGACTCTTATTTTTCAACCATTGAAGATGGTCAAAATTTGCACTAAAAGATAATATATCATTTGCTCATTTAAAAGAAAAATAACAAAATAAAACCATGTGCATAGCCAACCATGTGCCTTTAGGCTCTTTTTTTTGGGCTAAGCACGCTTGACGTGTTTGTTAAACGACCCTTGGTCTTTTTATTTTTTTAAAAAGAAATTAGAATGAAATTATCTTTAAATAAATTGATAAAAATAATATTTAAATAATTATCCAGTTATATCATAGTTTTCAAGAACATTAGAGTTTTTTTTATGGTAATATTAATAATTATTTTATGATTAATTATATATTAATGTAATATGTATTCAATAAGAATGGAATATCTATGTTGTTATTTTTTATTGTAAGAACTTCATATAATTTTACCAGATTTATTATCATACAGTTTGCATACCCATTTAAGAGGAACTTCCCTTCACTGTCGTCCTTTGTTATTTCTCAGCATGGTACGAAATTAAAAATTCCGAGAAAGACCCAAAGTCTCCAAGCGATTCAGTTCACCAATCTCTGCATTGTGAGATTCTTCAATCACATTGCAATATTTAACCTCTAAAAGCTTATTTAATCATTAATTTAATTATAATGACAATCCTGCAACTTCTTAAACTATTTTTTTATTTTTCAAAAAATAATACAAAAATTTTTTCAATATAAATAAAAAAAGGGTTTTTTTTTATTTAACAAATAGATTTTTTACTCTAACTCAATCTATTACAATCTTCACAAATACTCTCACCAGTTGAACTCGTCCCCAAAGCCAATCCCAGGAAACAGTGAAGCTTGCTTCATAGGGTCTTTCTATCCGGGTAGAGGTAGTCCGCATATTCCCACATATCTATTTCACCGAGCCCATTTAATTTTCAAAATAATTCTTGTTTAAAAATATATTAAAATATTTTTTATTTTTTTAATTTATTTTTAATATTAACATGTTAAAACAATATAAAAACATGAAAATAATTTAAAGCAAAAACAAATAAATCTTTTCAAAATCACTTTTCAACCACCAAAACAAAAGCTTATATAGAAGGAATCAACCACAGCAATCAACTTTCAACATCAACCTATGGCAAGTCCTTCATACCATTGGAGTCTTACCCTTAAAAGGATAGGACGTAACCATAAAAATATTTTATATATATAAAAAAAAACCGGCGTCAGGAGTAACTTATCAAAAAAATATTTTCCAAGGGATTTGCAACCACAACCAATTGCAAGTAGCACTCTGGATAATTCCATGCAAGTATTTACACACAAACAAGAAGCAAAGCTTGCCAATGGGCGGGCCTGTAGCTCAACCAAAGAGATCCTGTTCAAGCCTCCCTCTCATTTGAGACAAAAACACGCATAAAATGATCACATCAGCAGGAAAAGAGAGCATATAAAAGTGCAAGTAATTATTATAGCCATAAACGGTATCATCATCGTCAACAACAACAGCAAACAGGCATACAAAATATTATGAAAGCTGGAGATTTATAAGTTGTTATTATCTCAGGACATCATTCCCTACATATGATCCAGCGGCACTCATTCCTCTTCCTCAGCCTCTTCCAGCCAGTTAACAAAGGGCTCCAGGGCCTTCACAAAGGTTTGCCTGTAACATTCCCAACGTATGAAATACTAGCTTCATTAATGCAGAACAAAATGCCAAATTAAGAAAAAAAATAGCCTAAACTCATGCGGAATAAACAGAACACCCAACAAAAAATGATGTTGAATATAGTATTGGAATGGAACCAAGCCACTAACCTTTCCATGTCATAATGGAAGGTTAAATATCGCATTTTCAACTAGTAGGAAAGATGTCATTCCAGGTTTTCTATTTTTTTTATTTCCAACTATTATTCTCCTACAAAACAAAAACTTCATCCCATAGTATATGCATTATCGATCTCCTCAGATTATTAAGTGAACAGAGCAATTTAAAGAATATAGAACTTAGCGTGCAAGATGCCAACAGTGAAGAAACTTGGATAAATTGAAGTGAAATTACACAGCAAACCTTGGCCAGAGGGTTTTTAAATTCAGTTAACAAGAGCCTTGTTTGTTTTTATGTTGCCTGATAGAGTGAATGAATTGAGCTTGCATACCTGCCCTTGGGATTTGTTCCTTTGCGGAACCAGTGCAGAATGGTGTCTTCTGCAAGCACGTCCTGATCATAGAGAGACCTCACAATCTCAGGAAATAGCTTCATCAACTTAGCATCCTCATAGCATTGCATCTGAACTTTGTACAAGAGTTCCAGCTCAAGTTTGCCATTGGTGCAAAATGTATTTAAGAGTTGTGCCCATGTCTTTACCTGATTCATGAAAAGAAAACTCATCACAAAGACAGCATTATTTCATTAGATTACAACTGGTGACCTAATCAATAAGCAACTGGCATGCAGTTGCCACAGGTTAACAGAGAGCTTCGTACTTAAATAACCATATCCACACATGCAAGATCTTTTAAACTCAAATTGTCCTTTTCAAGTAATACAATTAGCCCATCAAACTGCACTCTGAAATAAGGTAATGTAGTCTACCTAGACATTATATGTGAAAGCATTCAAAAGTTCACAAAGGTTGCCACAGCACCATAACTCTTACCAATTGATCAAAAGAAGATAATGATAAAAGGACTCAGAAATAGGCATGACAAATTAATTTGAACCCGATGGATACCAACCTGAATTGATGGATTTTTTATGGATAGTTACCTTACTCAATGGGTAATGGATAAAGTGTAAATATTATCAAACCCAACCCAAAACCCGACACCAACCTAACCCAGGACATTATATATATATATATATATATATATATATATATATAGAGAGAGAGAGAGAGAACATTTATATTTTTTTGGGGTTGGGTACTATTTTACTTTTTGTTGAATAATAAATAATAATAGTAAAATAGATATCCATATGGATACCCGATACTCGAAACCCAATGAATAGCATATGGATATCTAAATTTCTTAACCTATGGATAAGGATAGGATATGAATATAAAGAAACCCAACCCATTGGTACCATCTCTTCCTAGCATGTCATGTACTCAGTATGTTATGAAAACAGAAATTCTCCACCGACCTTACCATTGCTCATAAGAACCTTAGTGTCTCTAAGTGAAGGAAAGCACAAAAACAAAGTTCATAATGAAAACTACTTGCAAGTATAGCAAGTACCAAGAAAAAAGTGGATCAAATCTAGTTATGCAGACAATAAAAGCAGCAAAATAACTTTATTTTTGTAGGCAAGGGTGTTTCTGCAATTTCCAGATTTTCTAGGTCTACATTTTATTTTATCAGTTCCAAAATAAACTATTTGGATGCTTTTTACATATGATAAGAAGTCCTTGTAAGACATGCTTTCTACATATGATAACAAGTCCTTGTAGGACTTGGGGCCTACAAGGACTTTTTGCATATTTTTGTTTTTGCTTCTCAACCTACTTAATGGGGCCTTAGACTACTAGGAACTCTATAAAAAGGTTATGTAATTGATCAATATAAAGAGCCGGTATAAATAAAATTTCCGACAATTTGCTTTTGATTGTGCAACTCAATCTTCTCTTAGGTGTGATTTCTACAAATACTAGGTGTGAAGCTTTGGTTTTTCCTCCTCCTAGGCATGACTTCTAGAAATCTATCCCACATCCACATCCACATCCAAAGAGAAAAACCACGTCAATCTAGCCTTAACACTCATCAATAGTCCCTAAACAGCCTCCCACACACACCTAATCAATCCTACAACAATTACCCATCAAAGATTAAGCCTAAAGTCCCCTAAAAAAATATCATATTACTATTCAAACAGCCCCTATATTCAGACCCGGGACAGGCCCATAAGCATCCTGTGTCATCTAGTCAATTTTCCTTTCTAACTGAAGTATTTCATTCATTTGCATCAACATGAGCATACAAGTTCACTGAAAAATGACATCAATATCTTCGGTAATACAAGTAAAAAAATAAAAAAGGTGTGCTTTAAGCCATACCTGGCGCAAAGCTGAATTGGCATTCTGCTGCTGATTCTTCCCAGACCATTGTACAGCATCCATTAATACATCCCACAAAATACGCACAATTTCAATGTCTGGTAACTTAGCATCTTTAACCCGTTGTTTCACTGTGTCGATGACTTCAGACATGTCAGCTTCCTCTGCTATCTGAGTTGTTAATGCAGATTTCATTTCCTTCAGCTTCACCTCAAATATTTTCTTTTCATTATATTCAACCAAAGGTATCAGTCCTTCCTTGCTGAGGATCAACAATGATTAGATATAGATAAGTTTGAGATTATGGGTAATAAAAATTTAGTGTTACTGATGAAAGACAATGCATGCGAAAAACAAGTGATAGGGAAGCACAAAGACTATAAATTTGTGCATGCTTTGAGAGTTCAAATGAGACTTTTAGATGGACGAGTTTTCATGCAACTGAATAGATAATTTATTTGTGCATAATTAATCTTTCTTCCACTCTTAAAATCATTTCCACCCAAGGAAAGAGTTTGGGTGCATTGTTGGAACATATAAGCCAACAAATTAAATTGACAAAACTGTAACAGATAGGAAAAGTCAAATGGGTAAAACTAGCATCTCAAGATCTAAAACATAGAAAAGAAGTTAAGGCAGAGCTTAATTCACTTAACAATCATGAGAAAAGCTATCTATATCGAAACTTGGCTACCATGTATCATGAGCCAAAACCAAGCAGCATAACACAATCATTTTACTGTTAATGTTGTAAGAATATTTTTTTTCTTTGGAAAATATTTCATTGGCATAGGAAATAGCACTACTCTTCTGCTCCAAGCTACAACTAGAATTTCGTTCACATTTCGTCAAGGGATGTCAACTGAAACTTTTTCTTCAAAATTTCTCAAGACATTTATATTTCCCAAAAGCATACACACAACCGCATCTCACCACACCTGCACACTACCATATGTTGGGCCTAAAATGGTACTAGATCAAGCATAAAAAATTACCTTTGTCATCTCAACAAGAAGTTTTCACCAAAATAAATCATCAGATTGGACGAGCATAACCATTCAACTCAAATCAGAAAAGCTAAACATGTTGGGCTCTTCTCCATTCCAAGATAATGAAGCAACATACCATTGATCACAGATATCTTTGCCAATATCCAAATTAAACAACTAATTTTTTTTTCTTTTCGAAACAATGAAATCTTACCATTTGCAAATGACAGGAAGACAGCCCATTTCTGGAAATGACCAGAGAGGCAACCATCATCCAAATACACGTCACAAATGACATAGTAATTTCAAGGTTAAAAGAAAGACAAGAACCACATAAAAAGTAACTCAAAGCGAGAAAAAAAAAGGATCAGAATTGACATGTATAAAAAAGTCATGTATTTTTTCGTGGCCATGAAACATTATATATCCTATCAGAAATAGAAGCATTCAGCAAAATCAAAAGCTTTAAAGGGTTAAATCAACAAATGCAATAAAGAACCATGCCAATTTTATCAATCAGCATCACAAAGTGTAGATTCGCATTTGAAAATAAAGTTTGTTTTAAAAATTACAAGAAAATAATAAATTATCTCTGAAAAATATTTCATTCTATTATCAAAGAGCAGGTGGGAGAAAACTCACGAGAAATGCTCAGAGAAACCTTCAGCAGATCGCTTTGCAGATGGGAAGAAGTCCATAAGGTTCTCCTCCATTTTTCCCCGTTTCAGAATTGAAATCAGATCATCAAGGCTATTATCAACCAGATACTCCTTGAAGAAGTCTGTTATAAATGAAAGAACTATCCCTTTGGCCACAAGGTTATCCTTAAGCAGAGGCTGAAAAACAGTCTCGGGTGGCAACCCAGATAATTTCTGGGAGAATGCAAGAGCCGTGAAAATGGCCAGCTTCTTCCTTTCATTTTCTTCAAAAAGTTCCAGTGACTGCAGGAACCTTCGCATAACATTTTCAAGGTTCTTAATGAGAAATGGCTTGCGGCGCAGAATTTTCTGCGTGTAGATTACTGATGGTAAAATGATTTCCCGTGTAGGCTCACAATCTATTATAGAGTAAGGATGGCGTTCACCTTCATCAGGTTTTGTTGTGCCAGGTTGTGTACGGCCTCCTGTGAAAACAACCTGCATGTATATGATAAATTAGATTGTCTGAGAATTTAAGAATTCACTTTAGGTGAAAACATGGTGATATAAGCAATTTGTTGGAATATTACAGCGCCAAACAGCTCAAAATTTCCTCCAAAACAGAACATACATGACAGTAGATAGGAAACCCATTGCCTATATTGCATAGATTAGCATCTGCATTAATGTTGAGCCCAAGCATTTTAGCTCCCAACATTTCCTTTCACATTTAGAAAGGAGAAATCAATGTTTTTTTTATAAAAATAAAAAAACACGCGCACACACTCCAACTTGCAAATCGAAATTAATTTATGAATTAGCATAGCAAGAGTGTATTAAATGCATTAAATCCTGCAAAAGTAAATTTCATGCATGCGACTCCAAAATATTTGCTCCTGCATTCCTTAGCATGATTTTTCTTTCATGTTCTGCACATGGACCACCAGCAAGCATATGCAACAAGGATATAACTTCCCTAAATCTAATATTTTTTCACTGAGATTAACATTTCTGATTCTGAAAAAAAAGATTAAGTCTAATTAAACTAACAACGAAATGCTCCCTTTGATTTTGGAGCATTCTTTAGAAATGATATTGACAATTTGAACCTTCTATATAATAAATGATGAGCTTGCCTCAAAAAAGGTGTCACCGTATCTTGAGAAGTTAAGGTCTGCAGATTCAATGCTCTTAGCAACAAGTTCCTGCACGTTGGGAATTTCAATAAGATCCAGGTGCATGAGCTAGTGATGCATATTCAGACATGACATAAGAAAAAAGATGGTTGGCGTGCATTAGATTTAGGAAAAATAAAAAAGAAAGAAAGAGAAATTACCAAATCACCAGCATTATCCAAGTAAATCTGGACCACTGCATCAGCAAATGCTGCAGGGTCCAGTGGAGCAGCAATATTCCGTTTGCGGGTCTTAATCCGCGTGCCACTGAAGATAAAATGTTTAGTCAAGAGGTATTACAGAAAAAAGTTTTTGTAAAAATCAAGACATCCATTGACAAGAACAGACACCATCAGTATCTTAACATGTACCATGTCCATAAACTAAAAATTAGACGTTTTGTACTGTAATTAGATCAAGTAATTCAACAAAATGAAAAAAAAAAAAAAAGAAACCAAACAATTCATTGACTAGAACCCAGGAACCGGAACTCTCCAACTAACTATTTGCATGTTTTTTCTTGGAATACGCGATCATATCCAATAATTTAATTGGAAATTGCCCAATATAAAAGCAATAACACAAGAAGGAGAATAAAAGACTTACCCAAGAGTGGGTCTCTCCTTCGAGCTGCATATAAGAAACAGAACATAAAACCAATCAGAAGAACAAAAAAGAAGAAGCAAACGAACAAAACAAATCAAATACGATAAAAGTGAAAGAACATTAAAAAAAATTAATTCATAAAATAAAATGTCAAATAATTAACAAGAATTTGCTTTAAAACCAAATCAAAACTTGAAAGAACCAGACCCTTCTGCTCTAAGAACCCTAAAAGCAAAAGAAACAGTATAAAAGCCCTAAAACAAGAAAAGATGATATTTTAGAAGGAAATAGCGATGAGAAAATAAAAACACAGATCCAAAAGTAATTATGAATATTGGCAGATCCAAGGCAAGCAGGCGTAAGAGAAAGATGAGCATACCTCATAAACCAAGATGAAAAAGGGATCTGCGAAGCAGAGGGTCTCTCTGAGATTTGGGGTTGAGATTATCGAGAGAGAGGGGAACAGAGAGATTTTTGGTAAGATGGGGTTTCGACAGTGATATTATATATTATTTTTGGTAATAGGGTCTCTCTGATTCTTCGCCTGCACTCTTTTTTTTTTTTTTATTCTATCCTTAAAAAAATACCTAAAACAAATTAAAATATAGAACACTTCTGAGGCAACCGTGCAAAAACATTTATATAAAATTTTGATTTTTTTTTAAAAATTTTTTTAATTATTCTAATATGCTATATCAAAAATAAATTTTAAAAAATAAAAAATATTAAAACACATTTAAAAATTACCGTTACTACTGCCTCAAACACTCAATACTAATTAAAATATTAAAAAGGTAACATGTCAAACAATATATTTTATTAAAAAATTTGAGATTGCGATATATTATCTTGACGTAAAACAAACATGGTTAACTTACGAAACTTACAATTCAAGGTATGAGATCATAATAATTTTATAGAATTCAAATCAAAATAAAATAGAGAGTTCAATTGTAATGAACTAAATATTAAAGGTCAAAAATAAAAATAAAAAATCAGTTAAAAAAATGATCCAAAAAATATTATATTTAAGCAAATAAAAATATCATGAAATAAGCACAATAAAAATATTAGACAACATATTAAATGAAATATTTTTAAAATATTAAGATAGTGATTAATCCATAAAAAAATAGAATGATAACCCAAGTTATATTGAATGATATATTTCAAAAAACAGAATAAGATGATAACATTTTGGCTCGACTTTGATCAACCATAATTGATCTACAAAATTCATGATTTAGGGCATGAGACTTGATGATCTCATGGAACCCAAATCAAAACAAAATTAAGAGCTGAATTCTAATCAACTAAATATTAAAGGTCAAAAAACAAAATACATTTGATTAAGAAAAGCTATATTTAAGCAAAAAACAATTATCATGACATACTTATATTTAAGCAATTGATTTAGTTTAATTCAACACCAAAGTTTCTTTTTTAAAAACTAAATTTAACAAAGAATGACAAATAAAAATACCCTAAATAACCTAGGTTATTTTTAAAATTAGTGAAAAATCATGTAAAAAGTAAATAAAAAAATAACAGAATCTAATCTATAATTTATTTAAATGTTGAAAGATTAAATTAAAAAAACATGAGCTTTAAAAAAGGAGAAAAAAACAATAAATGAACCGGGCGAATCTCCTAATCTCTCAAATTCACAACCCATTAAATTATAGACCCGGACTCAATCAATAAGCTTAATTCAATGTTAAAGGATAAAATCATAACAATTATATATATATATATCAATTTAAAAAAAAATTCAAAGTAAAAAAATAGCAAAGAAGTAAAAGAGGATGAAATCATAATAAAAAATTAATTTTAAAAATGATCTCAAATAAGATAAATAGCAATCAAGAGAATAGAGGCCAAATCTGACATATTAAAAAATTAAAGGATGGTGAAATTGAAAACAAATTTTAATTCTTTAAAATAAAAAAATATAAATTGAAAGAACAAGGACCAAATTCAAAGGAAAAATAAATTGAAGGGTTGTGAAATTTTGCAAGGTCAAACACGAAAATCAAGGAGATGAGAGAAAATAAGAAGAAAAAGAAAAACAAACCAACACCAAACCGAAAAGAATTACACCACATGTATCGCTCAGGGAGGTAGACCTCGTTGTGATGAATCGGAAAACATTAAGAAATGTTGTTTTTGGCATCATAAGTTGCCACACATGTTGCTTAAATATAGAGGGGCGGCTTACTCATTGATGTGTTCAACGAAAGCACCAATAACCTTTTTTTTCTTTTTTATATTTATTAAAATACAAAATTGTCCTCAAAACCAATGAAAATTAAAAAAAAAAAACTAAATAAAAGTACACATAAGCCCCTAGAGGTAAGGTAAGGCAATTTTAATTTTAAAGACAATAGAGTCATTTTACTATACTGTGAAAAGTGAAATATCAAAAAGCCTATAAACCCAAGTTAAATATTTTTTTGCTTTTAAGAGCTATTAAGTAATTATCTTATGTATAAAAAAAATAAAAAGACTGAGCTACCATCAATCAACTTTAAAATGACCAATGGACCTTATAAAAATATTCAATTACCCTTAAACCTATTTGTACTCTTAAAGTAGCAAAAAATCAAACCAAGACTAAAAATCTTCCCAAAGCCAGATTTATTTATTTATTTAAGAAAAAAGAGGACCAAAAACCATCGTCATCAAACTCTTCTTGTCGAATGAAATATTTTTATATCAACTTGATCATTTTGGTTGCCATAATTGAAACAACTAGATACTTTCTCTTTTTCCACAACCATTTTCTATCGAGTCTCTCTCATCCAATGACTGAAAGTGACAAAAGTAAACTTTATGATCAAAATGAAAATTATAAAAATTTAGGATTAAACATATATTATCGTGTCTTACATTTTAATCATTTGTTTTTTTAATTTTATAAGTATACCACAATTTCAAGGCTAATTTAATCTAATTAAGCTAGAGCTTCACTATTTATATGAAAAGTGAAGCTCCATAACATAATCCAGTTCTTTTAGTTTGTTTAGGTAACTATCAATTATGTTATTATGCATTATATATTAAGTATTATAATTATTAAAAAAAACACTAAAATAATATGTGGTTATACGGTTCGGAAACCACTTTTAACACTCACATAAAAGCATATTTATCATTTTTATATTTTTTATTTTGAAGTTTGCATTTTTTTTCTTCAATTCAGTCATATCAGGTTATTTATTTGCAATTACATCTTTTAAAATTATGTTTTCATGGTTTTATGAGCTCAATTTTTTTTTAATTCTTATCTTGCTTTTTTGATGTATCGTTAATTTTTTTACATTAAATTGCAAATAGATTTTATGAAATATATAGTTTTAGCTTTCTTTTAAAAACCACTTAGGACCAAGATTGACATAAAGGGAATAAACGTGGTTCTTTTCCATAAATATTGCACAAGAATTCCATTTGATCCCTCAAGTTTTGTTTTGTTTATATTCTTTTAGGTTATTACATTTTAGTGTTGGTTTGATATTATGGTAGCTTTTGCTTTTTAAAGTGTTTTTTAAATTTATTTTTGCCTGAAAAAGCATTAAAATGATGCTTTTACGTGTTTGTTTTTTTTATTATTTTAATGCATTGATGTCAAAAATAAAAAAAAATCATTTTGATTAATTTTCAAATAAAAAATACTTTTCAAAAGCATCATACACTACATTACCAAATACAAACTTAGTCCTAAAGGTCTTTTTTTAAACATTTCAATCTTTGTAAGTTAAGAGGAAGAGAAAAAGTCATTGAAAAAGTTGAAGAGAGAGAAAGCTCTTAAATGAAAAGATTTCGACCAACAATAACTTTGATTTTAATGTTTATGGTTTTGACTTAGAGAGAGAAGCTCAATAGAGATAGTTTCGACTTTCAATAATACTTGAAGAATATATTTGGTCTTAGAAAGTTTTTTTTCCAATTTGATTATGAGTTTGTAGACATATGAGAGCGTTTTAAGGTTGATAATAAACATATTAAGCTCTCCAAAATGTTTTTTTAGGTGAAAATATGTGAGAAATTAAGTTATGGAATCCTAATACATTAGACCCTAATTTTCGATCACCTTTGATAGTTGTGGTTTGAACTAGAAAAGAGTCATTGCATGGATTTTTTTTTTTAAAAGGAAACTTCCTCATGAATATTTAATAATTTTTTATATTTTATATTAGTTTTTTATATAATTTTTTCAAAAAAAATTATTCTTTTATTTTTTATACTATGATGTCATAATTATCATAACATTTTTTCTTACATTAAAATCTTGTTTTTTATATGTTGCTAAGTTATTATTTAAAAAAACTATTCGTCTAACAAAAAAAAAAGACATGTTTTCAATAGCAAATAAATATGAATAAGGTAAGAAGGTTTTGGAAAGATAAATGTTTATTTTTCTCCTTGATTTAAATATTTTGAATTCTTGTAAATATTTATTTTAATTGGGTTAGGTTTTCATTCAAAAAAATCATGTTACTTATAAAAAAAATACATGTTTTCATCAAAATAAAAAAAGAATGCATTTATACAAAAAATAAATTTTATACTAAAAAAATACTTTTCTCAATAATTTAAATCATTTGGATTATTAAAATTTTTTGTTCTAATTATTGTAGAATTTAGTAAAAATAGAGTTTGAGGATTGCTTCAAAGCAGCGCACGAGTATGCGGCTAGTAACATAATATAATATGAAGTAGTTGCTTACAAAATACTATTGTGTTTTTTTAATTAAACAAAAAGGGTGTATTAGCTATATATCTCTGTGGTGGTATTTGATTAGTATTTCACAATAAAATATAAAAAAATAGCTAGGAGAAATAAGACAAGATGGAATAGAAAACAAAGACAAAGTTGTATTTGATAATGATATACAAGACAAAATGAATATCTACATATTTTGTATGATTGATAGGGAATAAGGTAGAAGAAATTATAGAAAAGTTTGCTTTACTATTAATATACATTACTATTAAACTTGCCATATTGTAACAATAAATAGAGATCACTAGATAGGGTGCTCACACTTCATCTCGAGCCAAATACAAATGTTGTTAATGTGTTTTATAGGGCAAGAAAAACTTTGATTTTGAACTGAAAAAGTGGTGCATATGTCTACTAAACTAATCAGGAACTATATATATCAACAAATGTTAAAAAAGCTTTAACGCTAACCAAAGCAAGTTAGGAGACTAAAAAAAAGATGCATATTAAAATATTTGATCTTAAAATGTGAGAAGCCTCTCAAAAAAAATTCTAAACAATACATCAATAAATTTTTTTCAGGAAAGTAAATAATTTAAACTAAGTTTTAAAAAATGTGGTATATTTTCCCCTTTCCTTATTAATATATTTTTCTTAAACCCTTTTCTTTTTTTCCTAGGTTTATAATTTAATAAATATCAAAAGCAATTAAAATAAGTATAGAAATATTTAGATAATTTCAAATAAGGGGGAAAAACACCTCTCCAGTTTTATTTTATTAAAAAAAACAATTTTTGGATGATTTAAAAAATATAAAAACAATGCACCACTCGCAAATTGTCATTGATATGTTTTTGGAATCCTTTTTGCAAAGACAAGAAGAGGAAAGACAACAAATAAAATTTAAGTAGAAAAAAAACTTAAGAAGGGTTGCACAGAAAAAGCGCTTTCTGATATTATAAAAATATATCGTGATAAAAAAAAACAAAGTTAAAAGTGAACAACATGCAATAAAATATTATAATAAATATATTTTAAATCATTTAATTTTAATGAATTTAAATAAAAAAAGTGGAAAGAATCAAATACATTTACAAATTGAGCCTAGATGCATAAACCCAATTCATAAAAAGAAAGCGAGACATGCATAGACTTGCAAGCACGTCATTTGCTCATATTTTTTTCCAAAAAAAACAAATGATATGGAGCTGTAGTCACACAACACATTGCATTGTAGTATGATCTTTGGCCACCTCGAGTAGTCGGAAACTGAGGTTCCAATAATTTTCATACAAAACCGTGCATAGTAACATTTTTCTCACCTAAAAACACCTAAAAAAAATCTTTTAGACCTTAGTAAACATGTTAATAACATCCAATCAGCCTTCTATCTCCCAAAAAAGAAAAAAGAAAACAATGTGGATCATGATTGTAATACATAATGTATTATGTCCTCCTCCTATGTTGCATTTTTGTTTAATGTTTTGGAATATTTCTTCCATTTCACATCATTTTGCGTATTCATGATCTCAAAAAAATCTCATGGTTTATTGAATGTTGATTCTGCAAAACCAAACTATATTTGTTGTTAAAAATTACAAATAAAAGAATGAGATCAAAGTTGACATTAAAAAAAAATTGACAAGCCCTTTTTTTATTTTGGAGAGAACGAGACACAAAAACTGATGAGCAAAGAGATAAAAAAAGAGGAAAAGAAAGAAAAGAATAATGAGTTTCTAGAGCTACATCGAAAGCTCTTTAATCAAGACGTATCACATGATAAGAAAGCCATTGTCAATACGATTCTAATAGCACCAACAAAAACCGCTTTTGAAGCTTATAGGAAGCTACATGCGCCACCACAGCGTAGTGGTGTCCCTCACATGCTGGTGTGTGTGTGTTACTCATGTAGTCACTTTTCCTTTTTAGTCCTTGATTTGGCTAAAAAAGGGCTAAAAATTTATTTGAGTTTCCAGTTAAGTCCCTAAATTTTAAATTCTTTTGAATCAATCAAAATTAAGTTAATTTTGCTCAATCAAGCATTAACCAAGCGTTTGATTTATTTGCTGACATTGTGAAAACCCTATACAAAGTTAACCAAAACAAAAAAAAAACGTCCAACCCTAAATCAATCCAATATAAAAGGATCAAATAAAAAAAATTAAGTGATAAAAAAAGATAAAAAGAAGAAGAAAAGTGTCGTGGATGGTAGATTTGGCTCCTGGATTGAAGAGGGTTTTGAGTGTGTTGGGACAAATCATAAAAATATGATTTGAAGGGTTTAGGAGTCGCCACCTACCTATGGTAAGCTGCATTGTTGATTGATTGTTTTTTTTTTTAAGATCATGTTTCTATTTGTTGGTCTGTCTAAAGTTCAAGAAAAGTCCTTCTAAGTAAGAACGTCCTTATAATGCTAAAACCTAACCATTCTAAAGCCCAAAAAGTTATGTATAATACATATCTCAAATTTAAACAAAATGAATTTTATGGTGTTTTTTTTTGAAATTTTGGTCAAATCTTAATGAATAATCACAAACTTGTTGTGATACCTATTAATTACATTTTTTTTTGTATTTTTCCAAGTATGATAAAATGCAATTTTTACTTTTTTATAAAATATGCATGAAAATTTTAGAATATGACCATATACACACAAATAAAAATGTATTTTTGTATTTTTTGAATAAGGAATTTTTTATTTTTTCTAAAATTGTAAAGAAAAACAAGTATATTTAATACTGGGTCAGTATTTTACAATGTAAATTTATAGTCCAAATATTAAATGAAATGACTGGAAAACATGTGAGGGACCTACAATATATATTATATTGATTTTCAGTAATGATCTTGATTTTTTCATGATGTAAAAAAATCACTTAAAAAAATATTTTTTAATAAAAAACATTTTTTCATTAATTAATTTTATTCAATCAATAAAAAAAACTTATTTACTCTAATTCATTTTTTTTAATTATTATAAGTTATTAAATTGCATAAAATAATTTTATATTTATTGTGAGGAATTTAGTTTCCATACTAATTCGATGAAAAGAAAAATCCAAAATTTTAATGCATCAAATTCTTAAATGTCATTATATATATATATATATATATATATATATATATATATATATATATATTTGTGTGGGGTATGATAGAACATATTTCAAAATTAATAAAATAATAAAAGATTTAAGTTATGAAATGTTTAAAAAGACATTTATGAAAACAAATAAATAAAAGATTGGTTAATTTCTAAGCTTATTCGCAAGTTATTTATTGTTGGTGGATATTCGTTGAGTTAGTGTCAGACCTTGAATCAAGAGTCTTGCAACTCAATGATTTTTCTAGTTTATTTATATATTTATTTATAAACATTTGTTGACCATGTTATCATTATTATTTATTTATTTACAAGACAAATTGAAAAAAAAAAATATTATGCTCGTCTCACATTGGTCCCTTCTTGGAGAAGTCTCGTTGATTCATTATTGAACTCGTTTTAAAATTTTAAAAAAACATGTTAGGCCTATGTCAGTCTCTAAAAACTGGGAGACACGTCGACATAGTTTTTACAACCAAAGATTAATAATAATTAAAAAAAAACATGATAAAAACTCTTCGATGTTGTTTTCTTTTAAATAAATATTTACACACACATATGTACGTCAAAAGATAAAAAGAATAGTTTTATAAAATGCAAATAATGTTAACATGAAGAAAGTAAAAATAAAATAAAAAAATGCATAGGTGAATAGTAACTTATTTCCAATAAGGTAAAAATATAGTTTTACAAAATAAAGCTAACGAGATTGTGAAGTGAACATAACTAAACTAAAATAACAATAAATGGATGTATACTAACCATACATAAATAGTGTAAAGTACACTATTTTCATTCATGAATAGAAAAAACAATGCAAAAACCCTACTAAAAACAATAAGAAAACAAGGATTTCGCTTACCTTGGGGTTGGATCCAGAAAGAAAAAGGAGATGTTATGGTCACTAGTGGTGTAGTTTTCGGGTGGTTTTCTCTCTATTTCAAGTTTCTTTCTCTCTTTGGATTTTGCCTTTCTTCCTTCTTTTTTTCCTCTTTTCTTTACCTTCACCCTCTATTTCTTCTTAGTTTAAATCCATTCTGTTTTCAACTTAAAACTATCTTCTTTTATTTATTTATTTATTGAATTTCAGGTTTTTTCCTCTTTCTTTTCTTCTTTCACCTTGCCTACCTTTTGTCTCAATTTACCCGCACTTTTTTTTTTCCATCTTAAACCTTATATTTCCTCCCTCCCTCCCTCCCTCTATATATATCTTAACATTTTCTATCTATAGGTTAGCTCCTTTCATTCCTTTTTTTGCCCTTGTATTTATAGACAATGATGAAACTTTTTGAACCTCTTTTGGTGGAATGATTGTGGTCATTTGTTCCCTTGGGTTAATCTTAACCCTCCATCATGGTTGTACACTTTGGCAAAACATGTTTGGGTTTGCCTTTTTATACCAGTTTTATAACGGTTTTAGAGGGTCCGAGCATGTATTTACTATCTGAGAATGTAGTACAACGCAGAGTAAGAGAACCAACATCTCTTTTCTAAGCTTAGCCCTCTCCTTGTCTTCTCAATTAAACTCATTAGTCAATCCTTTGATTTATGTGATAGACCTGCATTTAAGATGGACATTTACCATAAATTAAAGGTATCTTATATTATTAGACATGTTATTATAAAACATGCTCTAGTTAAGGAGTTATTGATACTTCAAGTGCAAAATGATGATATAAAACCTTGATAAAAATGCACTTTTAAGTACTAATCACCCCCCCAACCAGCTTATTACTAGTCCCTAGTAATCAAAGCGTTAAAATAGAAAAACAATTTGCAAGTTCCATAAAGTAAGGCATTCATCATTCAACTTTCATTAATCTATCCAAATAAACAATCTCTCATTAAATTTATATATCTGCTTCGTACTGTTGAAACAAGATATTAATAAGCCTTCTTTTTATGTGCTAAATGTATGAAAACATAGATGATGGGGCTTTTATTGGAAGAAAACAATATTCTGTTCTGATGTTTTTCTAAGGTTACTTTCTTGGGTTGGGATTACTATCTTTTTTTTTTCTTTTTCTTTTTTAAATATATATACATATAACTTAAAACACAATGCATCTTTAACCCATGTAACGAGCTTTCGACTAATGACTCCCAGGCCAGTTGGTCTTAGGGCATAAGGTGTTGAGACACCCCTATGAACTTAACTCGGGTTGCAGATAGCCAGATACTGATACGTAGATAGTGGAATGTTTGATTCCCTTAAGCTTTTCTCCTTAACCCGTGTAACAAGCACTGCGCCAATAGCTTCAAAGTCAGTTGACTTTAGGGTATTAGGTGTTAAAACACCCCTTCGGGCTTAATTACTTAGGTTAGGGAGGTTACGAAACCAAACTTATCTACGTTTTTATTATCATCAATATTTTGTTTTTTTTAATGCAAATTATATATTATCCCTTTCCCTTAGTTGTTACCTTTAACAAAAAAACATAAATAATGTAATAATCCAATATGCAACCCACAATCATATGTTAAAGTGTGTTTGTGAAAATGAAGGTTTAAGAATACTTGTTAAATGAGTATATGAGCAGAATCAAGTGATAACAATGCGAGAGTTTGTAAATCTAAATATTTCAAGAAGTATTCTGATAGACCTTGATAAGAATATTTACTAAGATGCGTCTCAAGAGTCAATAAAATTCCTCTCCTTACTCTGTCATCCTAATAACAGTTTTGTCAAATGATTTTAATAATAGCAAAAATAGTTAGTAAGTTAGTTTTTTTTATGTCAACTATTATCCTCTCCCCCCAACCAAAACAAGACATTGTCCTCAATGTTCTAAGGTAGAAAGATAGAGTATAAAAGACATCACATGAAATAGTGAACACTGACAAACCTGAAAACACACTTAAACAAATATAAGAAATAACAAAATAAAATAATATGCTATTAATAAAACCAAAGGACACAAGGTTTCACAAATAAAGGCTCAAATCCAATCTAAGCTTTTTATGGTTTTCCATAGTTGACCAATTTATGCGACTAATTGAGGGATCAAGTACAGGGATGAAAGATTGTAGTTCGTCAATCAATTATTCAGCAGTAGCAGCAGAGATTATAATTTGTCGTGCCAAAGATGTTAGAAATTCCTGTTCCACAGCTTGATCAAGAATAAACAATAAATTATCATAAAAAACCATTAACATTTAACAAACCTATAGGTTTATGGTGAATGTGCAGTTGGGCCCAAGAGAAAATATGAAAGATCTCTTCCAATGTGTCCAGACCACCTGGTAAGGCAATGAAGGCGTTAACATGGTTAAACATTGTATTCATTCGATCAGACATTGTGGAGACTTATAGTTCCTCTCTAATTGTTTTTCCAATAATGTCCCCTTTTGCTAAAGTTTTGGGGACGACCCACAAAACTTCATTGCCTTCTAAAAATGCAGTTATTGACACACCTCCCATTAACCTAAGGTTGTCTCCCCTATACACTAAATGAATCTTTCATGCAACTAGTACTTGACCAAGATGATTTGTTGATTCTAAAAACTCCTTTTCTTTTCCAGGACTGGATCCACCGAAAACACAAATATTTCTTATGTGATGACTTGAGGAACCTGCCATTTCTACACACTTCTATATATGTTGAATGTATGGGTTGAGTAGAAATGAAGGGAAGGAAGATAGGATTTTTTAGATAAGAAATTAAAAATGCAATCATACCATATGGTTTTATGTCTAAGAACGGCTTAAACGCCCTCTATGGGTCGGGGATAGGCTTCCCATCCAGTTTTCTTAAAAACTGGCAATCATGTTCTTTTTTAGTCAGATTCCCAAAACTATATGGAATTGTGGCCATAAATCATGAATTGCACGATGCACATCTCCATTAGGATGCGTCTCAAGAGTCAATAGAAGATTATCTAAAGACCCCTTACTCAGGCCATCCTTAATGAATTGTATTTTATCTTCACGGTTTACAGATACCATTCCTAAAGAACGACATGTTGCATTACAAGTCCATCTAGCATATTTGTGAAAAACTTTCAGTTGTTTTGCACGACGTTTCTTTGCAAAAGTGCTTTTACCTATTCTAGGCATGTATGAAATGAAAGAATTGGAGGACTCACCTGATAATTGGACCTTTGCTTCAATTAGCCAACGAATATCTTCAGGAATTCCATGATTCATTAACAACCTCAATCTTTCACACCTAGCATGGTAAATTTTTGTAATCGCATTTGGAGGCAAAGCGGGAAAATACTTTTTCAATTGGAGAAGAGATGCAAAGAAAGGAGAAAGAACAAAGAATTACACAAATATATACACAGATATCAGTTATTATGGGAAACTGAAAGAACCGACTTAAGAGTCACGGAGTACCGTTATCCGCCATTTGACCGGGGTGAGAGAGACTAACAAAACAAAATTCACACAAAAACAATGTGAGAAAAAGAATCAATCTTTATATACATGATCACTCAATTCAATAGAGTCATTTTCAACTGAAAAATTATCTAAGTAAACTTTCAAACGATGCCCATTTACCTTAAAAATATTGTCATTCTTTGGATTCTCAATATCACAGACCCTATATGGATACACATGTTTCACAATAAAAGGACCGCTCCATCTTGATCTTAGTTTTCTAGGAATAAATGGAGTCGAGAATTATAAAGCAAGACTTTTTAACCAACATTGAATGTTTTTCTCAGTATTTTCTTGTCATGAAACTCTTTGATTCTTGCTTTATGAATTCTTGAATTTTTGTATGCATCATTTCTTATTTCCTCAAGCTCATTTATTTGTAATTTTCGCAGCTGACTAGCATCATCAAGGTTTGAATTAAAAGCTTTAATAGCTCAATAAGCTTTATGTTCAAGTTCCACAAGCAAGTGACAAGGTTTTCCATAGACTAATCTATAAGGTGACATACCTAATGATGTTTTATAAGTAGTTCGATAAGCCCAAAGTGCATTATTAAGTCTTAAAGACCAGTCTTTCCTATTATGGTTCACTGTTTTCTTAAAGATCTGTTTAATCTCCCTATTAGCAAGTTCTACTTGTCCACTTGTCTGAGGATGATAAGGGGTATGTGTTCCACCATCACTTATCATGGCTCGAGGGATTCCAAATCGACTCAAAATATTTTCTTTCAAAAACTTTATCACTATTTTGTGATCATTGTTTCGACTTGGAATTGCCTGTATCCATTTTGAAACATAATCTACTTCGACTAATATGTACAAGAAACCAAATGATGGAGGAAATGGACCCATGAAATCTATACCCCAACAGTCAAAGATCTCAACGACAAGAATAGGATTTAAAGACATTATGTGACGTTTTGAAATAGATCCCAACTTTTGACAATTTTCATAAGTCTTGCAGAATGCATGTGAGTCCTTGAACATGGTGGGCCAGTAAAATCCACTTTGTAAGATTTTTGCAGTTGTCTTTTTTGACGAGAAATGACTCCCACATGCCTTAGAATGACAAAGTTTAATGATACTACTTACCTCATTGTCCGAAATGCATCTTTGAAATATTTGATCAGGACAATATTTAAATAAGTAAGGGTCATCCCAATAAAAGTTCTTCACTTCGTTCAAAAACTTTCTTTTGTCTTGGGTACTCCAATGAGTTGGCAAGAAAATTGATATTTTTAGCAAATCAAGGTATTGATCTAAGAGAAAATAAAGATTCATCGGGAAAGTAATCATCGATTGGTGGGATATCAGATGTCAAATCTATTGTCAATGTTGATAAATGATCTGCGATAACATTGTCGATGCCTTTTTTGTCCTTGATTTTTTTTCCAGAATAAATCATTTGCAAATCTTCATATTCGTCAAACTCTGTTTTACTCATGGTAGATTCAAATTGATCATAAACTAATTCTTCAATAAGATCTGCTTCTTGTAAATCATTATCATCTTTAGTTTGCTTGCAAATGTTGAAAATATTCATCTCCAATGTCATGTTTCCAAATGATAGCTTCATAGTCAATCCCTACAATTAATCAATGCATTAGAAGTTGCAAGAAACAATCGTCCTAAAATAATTAGAATTGAATTACATGCTTCAACAGGTTGTGTATCCAAGACAATAAAATCCACATGATAAATGAATTTATCAACTTGTACTAACACATCTTTAATTATTCCTCTAGGTACTTTTACAGATCTATCAGCAAGTAAAAGAGTTACAGAAGTTGGTTTTAACTCACCTAGATTGAGACTTTGAAAAACCGAATATGGAAGTAAATTCACACTAGCTCCAAGATCAAGTAAAGCTTTTTTAATTTTATATTCTCCAATAAAGCATGAAATTGTAGGACAACCAGGGCCTTTATATTTCAAAAAATTATTGTTTTGAAGAATAGCACTTGCTTGTTCGGCTAAAAAGGCTTTCTTTTTCATATTCAGTTTTCTCTTCACAGTGCACAGATCTTTCAAAAATTTAGCATAAGATGGTACCTGTTTAATAGCATCCAACTAAGGTATATTGATCCTTACCTGCTTGAAAGTTTCAAAGATTTCAGAGTTGTGATTGACTTTCCTTTGTTTGGTCATGAAATGAGGAAATGGAAGTGCTGGCGGGGAATCAGTCTTTTCTTTGCAATGTTCAGATTCAACCCCTTCCTTACCCTCAGAGATTGACTTATCATCTTTCTCACAATGTTCAAGAGTGGATTTTTCAATAACCTTACCACTGCGAAGAGTGATGACTGATTTGACTTGATCCATGTGTGGGCTTCCGGAACTACTTGCATTTGCATTGTATTGCCCTTTTGGATTTTGCTGTGGTTGAGATGGAAACTTACCTTTCTCTTGAAAATTGAGAGCAGATGTGAACTTTGCAAGAGTATCTTTAAAATCTATCATGGTTTGAGCAAGTTGAGTGTTGATTATCTCCTGGTTTTCAATGAATGCATCCAATGTTTCCTCAAGATTTCTTCTAGGAGGTGGAGCATAAGGAGGTGTATATCCATGAGAATTTGAGAAATTATGGTATGCTTGAAACGATGACTATGAAGTTTGTGCATTCTTGTTATCACTCTTCCAACTGAAATTTGGGTGATTTCTCCAACCAGTGTTGTATGTTTGCGAGTATAGGTTATGATTGGGCCCTTGGAAATTGTTTAAAGCATGAGCTTGTTCATGGAGGCATTCCTTGAAAGAAGGCAAAGTTGGACAATCATTGGTTGAGTGTTCATTGGTTTCGCAGATTTGACACACAATGTCTTGAACAGATTTTAATTGACCACTCTTTTTCAATTCTAGTGCCTCGACTTTTCTAGCTAAAAATGCAAACTTGGCTTGAAGGTCATGATCTTCCCTAAGGTTGTACATGCCTCCACTAGATGTATGAGGTTGAGTTTTACTTGGTGCCTCATAAGTGCCTGTAGTGTCTCAATTTTGAACATTTTCAGCTAGCAAATCTAGGTACTTCATTGCTTCATTAGGGTCTTTATCTTTAAAAGTTTCATTGCACATCAATTTCACCATTTGTCTATCTTTAGGTGTTAACCCTTCATAAAAATGTGAAACCAATCTCCATGTTTCAAAACCATGATGAGGGCAAGTATTAAGCAAGTCTCGATACCTATCCCAACATTGGTAAAATGTTTCTCCTGGTTTTTGAGTGAAAGTGGTGATTTGTCTTTTGAAAGAGTTTGTTCTATGATAAGGGAAAAACTTCTTTAGACATTGTTGTTGCATTTCATCCCAAGCACGAATGGATCCTGACCTAAGATTTTATAGCCATGTTTTAGCTTTATCTTTTAATGAAAAAGGAAAAAGCTTTAATCTGATGGTGTTCATGCTACAATTTAAGTCATTATAAGTGCTACAAACTTCTTCAAATTCTCTTAAATGTAAGTATGGATTTTCTAGATCTAGGCCATGAAAAGAAGGTAAAAGTTGAATAATGTCTGGCTTAAAATTGAAGTGAGATGTATCAGGAGGGAAAACTATACATGAGGGTGCACTTGTTCTTGTAGGATTCATGTGATCTCTAAGTGTTCTAACTCGATTATTCTCATTATGAAGCGACTGATTATCTTTTTCGGCCATATTTTCCGAAAATGATGAGGATACCCTACAAAGTCTACCACTTAATGTACGTGACCAAACTCTCATGCACGTGTAGGAAAAGAATAAAACGGAGAAAAGAAAAGAAACAAAAAAAGAAACAAAAGTTAGATAAAATGAGAAGTTAAAAGAGAAAATAAAATAAATATTATAATTTATACAAGAATTTATCTCCCCGGCAACGGTGCCAAAAACTTGACACGACCAAAGAGTTGATGTCTTCTCTCAAGAGTAGGAGTGTCGAAGTAATAAATAACCCGACAAGACCGGGGTCGAACCACAGGGAGGTTAACTATATAAACTACAAATAAAAAATAGATAATAACAGAAAAGGAGTTAAAGAGAGCTTTGAGATGTGATATTGATATAAGGATTAAACAAGGATAAAATAATTGTCAAGGTTAGAGGATTCACTAATGGTATTTCAAACAAGTATAGTATAAACTCTTTTTATTACTCAACTGAAAACCACACACAAAGAAGGTTCCAATCGGATTATAAATTGTTAACATGATTATATTAGTTATCTTATTCGAATAATGCTAATACTTGTAAATGTTGTCAGATAATCATGATTATAACTTATGTTAACAACAAATCAAGTTCCTTTCATAGCACAGGTGTCGGTTATACCATACGGTTGGGCTATGAAAGTGCCAAGTATTTGTTGTACCAAGGGTTATACAACATAAATCTAGATTAACCATTTAACAAGTAAAGTATTAAAAGTGAACAAGATAACAAATACAAAACATGTTAGTATCAAACATTAAAGTCCATGTTGAGTTTATACTATCCTTATTCTTACACCATTAGTGTAATCTTTTCACCTTGACATAATAAACTTAGCTAAACATAATGAAAGAGAGAAACATAAATAAACAAGATAAGAACATAAATAAAAAAATAAGTTAACTAAGTAAATGAAAGGAAATGAAAAGCATAAATAAGATATTAATATAAACAAAACTTAAGCATTACAAAAATATAAAGAGAGAGAGTAAGAACATGATTTTGATCTGAAAACCAAGATGCCTAAATGCATGGCAAATGCCTCCTTTTATAGGCCAAAATTCGAAACTATTGATTTGATGCCTAATTGTTGAGTGGGTGGCCACATCTTGACTTGGTGACAATCCTTATCTTCTTGTCTAAACAAAACGTCATTGCTAACATCACTTTCTCTTTGCTTTTCTTCACTTGGTTTTGAACATTGTTATCATATTTGCTATTTTGTTTGGTGTGCTCAAACCTTTTGAACCTTTTGAATTCTCTATATGCCCCTAGCTTTGTTTGGGCATCTTTAATTATTAAGGATTTTTTTTTGTATATTTCTCGTACTTGCCCCCAGTGTGAGGTGTGATCTTAGTCGGGGTTAATTTTCTTAAGAAAAATGCATTAGGCTCAAAAAGAGATTGCAAAAGATTCTTTTTTAGTCTTGTGAAAGGACTATCAAAGATGACTTTTTTTCATTTCAAACACATGTATTTAAGATTGGTAAGCTTTGTTTTTTTTAATGTGATCATGCGAAATGGTTTCTCATTATTCATTCTACTAAAACTTAGCTTTAAAGTCGTCTCATGGTATTGTTATTCTTCAGGTTTTTTTGGTATATGGTCACCTTTCTAGGAGATCACTTGAATTTTTAGAACATGTTTGTTAGAAACAAACACCAATTTGACCTTTTTCTTTTGTACTAAAACTTTGATTTTCCAAAAACCTTTGTGAAAACATGAGATTATGTATAGTTTTTGGAGGAAAAGGAAAACACACCAAAGAATTTTTTGTGAATTGATGGAACTTTTAGGATTTCTGAAAGTGTAAGAATGAGGACAATCATAAACACACAAAAATGCATGATATTATTAAAAGAATGACTTATTTAACAGGGTAAGTCTTTTGGCATTATGAGTCAAATTACTGACAAGACTGAAACATGACAAAGTTAAAACAATTTTGCAGACATAATCAAACAAAGTCAATACTTTTTAAACACAATAGGAGTAGGCTCTATCTTCCAATTTTGGTCAGCCTCCTCACGAAAGCTCTTACAGGGATCTCATTTATGGTGAGGATAAAAACTAAGTGCTTGCTCGAGTAAGCTAACGATGCGGGCCATGTTAACTTTCAGGGAATCTAGCTCATCACGGCGAGCGTGTTCTTTATTTTTCATGTTTCTTTGTCAAAGTCAGGTGTCGTAAACTCTGTAGATTTGAGCTTTTTGGGGACATATATTTGAACATGTCATATGCTTACATGACATTTAAACTTCAAAGCATGAATACATGTATGCTTATAGATGTAAGTGTATGTACATGTACATTGAATATGGATTAACCCGTTCGAATGGCTAATCCATGACTTCTTTTTTGAATATGGGAAAAAATCCATAGTCTGATTAATATGGAAGGATCTTTTCCAAGTCTTTATCTCGGTTAAATCTCATACATATAGAATTTATTCGTAGTAATCTCTCAACCTTGGTCCTTAGACAATTACACCATCTTAGATTCTTACCCATATTCAGAAAAAAAAATCATGGTCTTAGCACAGAAAATCCTGCGGAGTTCAGGATTATTGACCAGGTTTGCCTTAATACAAAATGAATTATTAGGGTGTTCATACCCAAAGGGAAGGTTCTAGGCCATTACATAAAGGGTAAGTTTTCTACCTTATCTCAGAAAAGGGTATTTGAGCTACCCAGTGACCACATTTCATAAAGACAGTTTAAGGGTTTACAAGGAATGGTTGGGACACAATATGACCGCCATTACTAAGTAAACACTCAGCTTATAGTTGGATGTTTCACGAGTCTGAACCCCGACTGAAAGTTATGAGGCAGACTGTTACTCCCTACCTAACCTAAAGTTTGGTTTATTCGTGAAAATTAAAATGCATGAAAGCATTAATCCATACCTAACGTACTTATGCATGCAGTATGTAAAAATGCATGTTAAATGCGGTAGAATTAAACAGACCAAAACAAATAGTCAAACAATCAAATAAGTAAAGCTTAGTCTAACTAGATAAGGTGTTCCCTAATGGAGTCATCATCTTGTCATGACGGCGCGACGTCGAGAACGACGGGTTTACCTCCCAAATGGTGTGTCAAAATGGGTTTTTGATATAATCATAAAATTATGATTATAAGATTCAGGATTCGCCACCTAGTATTATGCTTACTAGGAAACCTATGGTCTGCGAGAGTCCAGGTAAGGAATTGGTTGTGCAAGGGGAAGACACATTACCCCTAGTGCACCCTAACTAATGTAAGTTGCATTGTTATTTTATTATTTTTATAGTTCTTGTTTCTATCCATTAGTCTTGTCTAAGGTTCAAGGTAGATCTCTTTTCGTGAAAAAGTCTCTACCTTATTGGGTTAAAACTTAACTGTTCTAAGGCCCACATTTTAGCACTATATTTATTTCCCAAATATAACTAGTTCCTAACGTTTCGAACATAATAATTGTTATGGTTTTTTTGTATTTTAGTCAGACCCTAATGGATAATCATAAACTGGTTATGATATCCATTTAAAAAATATGATAAAAATGATTTTATCTTATTTTTTTAGAGAATGTGTATGAAAAACTTTTAGGATTTGTCCATATGCACAAAGACAACATATTTTTTGTGTTTTTGGAAAGAGAAAATTAATTTTAATTTTTTAAAAAAAATTTTGAATTTTTTTTAAAGAAAACTTTCGAAGAAAATCGAGTATTTTTAATATCGGGTCTGTATCTTATAATATAAGTCTACAACCTGATATTATGAAAAATATGCGAGGAGCCCACAAATATTTTTAAAATGTCCTTTGGAAAATTTGAATTTTTTTTTAAAATAATTATTTTAAATATTTTATTATTATTATATGGGGTTGGCCCGGCCTAGCCATATAGGTTGGGTTGAAACAAGTCTAGCCCATCATTGCGTGGTCATTGGGCCAGCCTAGTGACCATGCTTAATTAGTTGTGTCACTGTATGTAGAATGCAGTGGCAAGGGGGAGATTTGAGGAGAATAATACAGAGAAACCTTGCCTAGCTGGAGGTAGAGGGTTGCCGGCAACGTTCCTGGTCGTGCAGGGAACACCAACATATGGTTGGTGTTGGCAACAACGGCTGAGATGTGGTGGCGCAAATGAGGCTGGTGGAGGAGAATAAAAAAACAAGGGAAAGACTGATTTTTTCCAACTTTGACCTCTGATTTCTTCTCCCTCAATGCCTAGAATCCACCTTTATTTATAGGGGGTAGAAGAGGGACATTTTGTTTTTATTGGGGGCAAATCTTGGCCATTGATTCAACTAGGAAGGATCCTAACTGTTGGCTTAAAGATGCAATCATGGACTAAAAAAATTAGCAACTAAAGGCGTTATGAGTTGGTCTCTTTGAGGCAGCGTCACGGTAGCTGTGGTGACAATCATTCAGAAAGAATCATACCAGGATGTAGTCAAATGTCAGGCTATCATGGCGGTGTATGTTTTGTCAAATTTAGTGAAGAGACAAAGCATTAAATACCTTTGAAATGTAGCCACACAAGCAACTTTTTCAGAAAAGAAGAAGAACAAGAAGTTGGTGAATAGTAACCAGACGACTTGTCGTGTGGTCTATTTTTTTTGGTATTGTAAGGTTAAAACAACGTCGTTTTGGTCAAAACGCATCATTTTGGCTTTTAGGGTTTTAATTTAGGGATTTGGCCATATTCAATTTAGTTATTTGGCTTTTGATTTCTTTCGATTACACCCCTAATTGACCCCAAACTTTTGATTAAATGCAATTTTACCCCTACCGAATTTCAACATTAGCCCCGAATTTCAGCGTCTTTTTTATTTTAGTCCTTGGTCTCGAATTTTTGTAAATTGACCCTCAATTAACCATTAAACTTTCAAATCTCTTCAATATCACCTCTGGTTTCGATCAATTTAGTCCCTAGTTCGGCATCATTTTCAAAATGGTTCTTAACTGTGAATTTCTTTAATTTAACCTTTACTTGACTCCAAATTTTCAATTTCTTACAATTTTACCCCTGATTTGAACCAATTAAGTTTATAAAAAGTTTATAGAAAAGTGTTCTTTATTGGTTTATATCAAAAGCAACAATTCTCCAGTGTTGTTCACAATTTTAACACAAAAAAACCATTACAATAACATTAGCTACACAAATTTGTTCCAAAAATTTGCAACAATATATCTTTATCTCCTGACTCCAATTCTTCACTACAAATCATGCAAACACACACTCTTTAAAATTACTAACCCAACACAAAAAATCATCAACCACACACACTGCCTAAAATAGACACAAAATTACCACAATAATTTCATCATATTTATCAAATGCTAATAGCTTACAAACTTGTAACAACGAGAATGGATTAAAGTTCAAGAACAAAAAGTGCATGAAATGTGAAAAAAGAACAGTTGTCAAGATATCAGAAATAGATGCAAGTAAAAACAAGTTTTTTTTATAGTTGCGATGAAAGGTTATGCAAGAACACATTCATTGATTGGTGCAAACCTATTAATAATATTGAATTAACCACTGTAGAAGGAGAAGGTGTTAATGAAATCAATCGAATAGTAGATGAAGTGAAGAAGACAAAAGATGAATTACAATGAGTTTGGATAATGAATTACAATATGAAGGCTACCTTTAAAAGTGTAAAGTTATTATTGGTTTGTAATTTAGTGTATGTAATTTTACTATTCCTAACTATGATATTGTTCATCATATTCAAATGAAATGAATAAAAATAATGAATTTATGAACTAAATATTATATCTCACAATGCATACTTTAATAAAGCAACAATCATCCACAAAGCTTACTTTAATCAATGTAACTAGTTTGGGTTGAGTGTTTGAGATGATGATGTTTCAACATCACTGTAATTTCCTGCACCCTTTAGAACCTTTTCAGTACCCTTTAAACCCATAGAAACACCCCTAGCAACACTTATCAAACCCCTTCTAATATTTCTTATACCTGTGTAAATACCCTTTAGGCCCCTTGCCAACACCTTTCACAGCTATATCAACACCTATAATCTCCTGCCAGTATCTATAACACTAACATGACCTTTTAGACCCCTTGCATCACCTTTTAGACCCCTACAAGCACCCTTTATACCCTTTATAGTATCCCTTAAACCCCTGTCACCGCTTAAACCTGTTGCAACCACTGTTATTAAACCCGGCCCGGCGGGTCGACCCGGGACCCGGTCGACCCGGTGGCTGGACCGGTCCGGGTTTAACAAAAGACCGGCTGTGACAACAGCCCGGCCAAACCCGGGCGACCCGGTGGGTTGACCCGGGACCCAGGTGACCCGGTGGGTTGACCCGGGACCCGGGTGACCCGGGCGAACCCGGACGAGACCCGATTTTTTTTTTCTTTCTTTCTTTCAAATGTGGGATTTGAAACACATTAGTATATATACTCTATGTTCCCATGAAAAAAACCATGTCTTTTCAATGTGGGATAAAAAACCTTTTGGTTTAAATACTTCAACTTAAAAGGATAACATAGTATTTTTTCAATGTGGGGTTTGAAGCCCTTTTATATATATATACACTATGTTCCCATGAAAAAAAACCATGTCTTTTCAATGTGGGATAAAAAAACCTTTTGGTTTAAATACTTCAACTTAAAAGGATAACATAGTATTTTTTTCAATGTGGGGTTTGAAGCCCTTTCATATATATATACACTATGTTCCCATGAAAAAAACCATGTCTTTTCAATGTGGGATAAAAAACCTTTTGGTTTAAATACTTCAACTTAAAAGGATAACATAATATCTTTTCAATGTAGGGTTTGAAGCCCTTTCATATATATACACTATGTTCCCATGAAAAAAACCATGTTTTTTCAATGTGGAATAAAAAACCTTTTGGTTTAAATACTTCAACTTAAAAGGATAACATAGTATCTTTTCAATGTGGGATTTGAAGCCCTTTCATATATATACTCCATGTTCCCATGAAAAAAGTTATGTTTTTTCAATGTGGGATTCGAAACCCATTAGTATATATACTCTATGTTTCCAAGGAAAAAGTTATGTTTTTTCAATGTGGGATAAAAAACTTTTTTAGTTTAAATACTTTAACTTAAAAGCTTAACATAATATCTTTTTAATGTGGGATAAAAAACTTTTTAAAATATTATTTTAAACTTCATAATATGTATAATCTATATTTACATGGATTTTTTCATATGAAATATTAAAACTTTATTTTTTTTTAATTTTTCCGGGTTAATCCGGGTTGACCCGAGTTGACCCGGGTTGACCCCTGAAACCCGAGACCAGGCCCCTTGGTCGGGTCAATCCCCAGACCGGGTTTAATAACTATGGTTGCAACACCACCTGAACTTCTAGCACTATTGAGTTGTCCAATTTGTTCAACAATATCTCTTTGACAATTCCTTGAATAATGTTCATATTGCTTATATATATTGCACCTCAAAATAAATGCTTTTTTTCTTTCTAATATTACTAATATGTTCTTCTCTTTGTTTCCTCTTTCTATTCTTTCTAAGTCTACCAACACTTTTTTTTAGAGTATAAAGTAGAATAAAGACATCATCTTATGGATCCAGATCTACCTTAAGTAAAGGGTAAACAATCTTATTATATGTGTAATATACATGATACAAGTTAAGTCTCTTGTGCTGCACACAAGGGACCATATGCCTACAAGGAATGTTTGTAATCCTTCATTTACCACATGAATACTCTATTTTATCCAAATCTATAGAAAAATTTGCTCGGCCATTAAAAAATTTATATTAATTTGAACTAGCTACTATCATTCTCATTTATCTAGACTTTTTAACTTATCTAACAGCTTCCTAACATTAGGTGTGGTGCATGTTTCACAACATGCAACCTTGGCATATATGTCATGAAACTTAAACATAAGTTTCAATCTATTTTTTTCTAGTAATAAAATAATTGGCATACTTCTATATTTTCCACCCCAACCGTTAAACGACTCACATAATTTTTTGTTATATTTCCAACCTTAACTTACTATCAAACAAATGTCTAAACTATGTTTTTGCATTGATGTTATTCAACCAACCTGGAGTTGCTTTGTCAACATCACCGATATCTTTCAAAAAGGACTTATACGACAGATTTGTATAAGCTTTTGATGCTCCTCAAAATCCAATTTTCATCTCCAAACTATAAAACCCATTTTTCTTCATATTAGCATAGAAATGCATTGTACGATGTCTCTAAGTACAACTTCTGGTAAACTTTGCATTCAAAAAGACAAGTTAAAACATTACACAACAAAGAAAAACATGTTTAAATATTATGAATAATATACCTTTTACCTATTATGTATAATGCAAAAACACCTCTAATATACTCCGTGTTTTATAAAACCATACAAGACATAACCATCTTCAGGTGTCATTGTTTTTTGCCTTTATAATGGCATACATAATTAAAAAAAAAAGAGTCTATTATTGCCACCCAACCCCACTGCTGATAAAAGGACACCTTAATATAGACCTTTTAGATGGCATTCATCAATGGCAATGAAAGGTTTACAACCATTCACAAAAACC
The DNA here is from genome assembly GCF_000002775.5 of Populus trichocarpa. Classification (NCBI taxonomy): domain Eukaryota; kingdom Viridiplantae; phylum Streptophyta; class Magnoliopsida; order Malpighiales; family Salicaceae; genus Populus; species Populus trichocarpa. Next base: position 9,054,950 of record NC_037303.2, read on the forward strand.
TCCTTTTAAGCTTTCAAGCACACATATATTCTTTAAAACTTTCTTGGTGAATAACCTTCAGAATTGAAATTGGGATCATATCTTAGAAATACATAAGAATATGAGATACACATTTTTTTTAACAAATATATATCTAGGAAGTCTAATGAATGACTCCTTTTGAGTTCCTTCCATAAACTCATTCTTTTTTGTCCTAACCCTTCAAAGTTGCATTGGATGTGGTTTGATACTATACTTTTCCTCTAAGATTATATCAAGTGCTTCTTTATATATGTTTAGATCAACATTAATAACAGATAGTATCTTATTTGCAATCCAGGTAAAATTGATACCTTTTATAATGGAAGTTCTAATACAAGTATACTTATCTTTAAGAGTCTTAACCATGAAAGTATTACTCTAAAAAACAAGTGAAACATAAATCCTTCATTCACAACCAACATCTGAACATGTGAATGCAATCTTCTTCTTCTGATTAAGGTATCTCTTCAAATGATAGCCATGTTTATCTTTTGTATTATCTCAACACTTCTACAAAATGATTGACATTGCGAAATATCTAACATTCCTGGAAATTAATTGATTTATCATCTCCCACTTTAAATGTCTTACATTTAAAACCATATATGGGATCAAACTTTACCTTCTTATACTTATTCTAATTTGCTCTACTTTTATATTTAGAAACCTCAAAACTACTATTTGATTTTGCACTAAATGCAATATTATCATAATCTTTGTCGCTATTTACCTTCTACTTATCCTCTAATTATAAGTCACTTAACAAACTTTAACCAAAACATGTATCACCTTTTAAGCTAGCAATCCATTCATTTTTTTTTTCGTTAACAAATTAAAATCCTTACTTATTAGAAAGAATATAATCATCATTTGCATCTTCCTCTTCCTTTTTATCCTCCTCCTTATCATCGTCATTTGAATATTTATCGCCACTCTCGTCATGCACACTACTATTCTTTCACTTTTTATATTGGCATTATTAAAACTCTTGCCAACTTCCACATTATCACTATCATCATAAAAAAGATTCAATTCATCAATATCAAATTCTACTATAACTTTTTTACTAATAACAACATCATCATTGAAGTATTTTACCCCAGTTCTCCTATTGCCTTCAACCTTGCTAGTGAAAACCTTGTCATACTTATTGTTATAGGATCAACAACATCATCAGCATCAATATAAATATATACTTCTTCTTCCTTTTAGTTCATATTCATTAGCTTCAATGTTGATGCATTGTTAAATATTTGATTTCAGTTGTCATCTCTTATTCTAAAACCATATATATTTACGACAAAAACTTGTTTACATATGAATAATATGTCCATATAGATCATATAGTCAAAGCAACAACCTTTCTCAATGTATAACAGGCTACCATGGTGAGCAACAGTAGATGACATCTTGTATCTTGCCATTACAAACAATATAAACCTAGTTAAAGATCTATCTAGTATAAATCCTGATTACATACATATCTAGAAGTCATACATGTCAAACCCTTAATTTTATCAATTAGGTTTACTATAAAGAATAACCTTAATTGATAAAATTAGGGGATTTATGTTTAGTTAACAAAACATGGATTACAATAAGAAAACAATAATTTAAACATTATCACAACACTTAATATTGTAATCAATCAAGCCAAAAACATATTAATATAGGGTTTTCAAAGCTTCGAGATTAGGTTTAGGGTAAATTAGAAATTATTTGTTTTTTTGTTAAATCAAGTACATATTCATAATACTTTAACCATTACCCACAAATTTTACAAAAAATAACACCATGCACATGCCACTGAATTAGGATTTCATTAAAAAAAAATCGCCTCTCCATTTTTTCAAATGAACAAGGTTGAATAAAACAACAACATAAAGAGGTTCCAGGCTCCTAGTACTCGTACAAAGAGATTAAGTGTAAAAAAAATAAAGGACCCTACTTCAAATCTATATGTGTATCATGTTTGTAGAGAGAAAAAAAGAGACTAGAGTATTTGGGAGAGAGAGAGAAATGAGGTTTGGGAGCAAATTATAAAGATTTACATTTATTATATATGAGGCCGAACATATCTTTTTATCTAATTTGGTTTTTCTCGTTAACCACGAAGACAGACCATAATTTTTCAAACCCTAGATTGAAAATGAAAAATGAAGGAGATTTTTTGTAATTATCCCTTTATAAAACTAATAAATACATATTTTAAAACAATTTTGTGACTTATCAAATAAAAATTGGTAGAAATATCTAAAACAAAAAGATCAATATATATACTCTATATACAAAAATGCCAAATTTATATGCCATTTTTTGACACATGCTAAATAAAACTCTATCAAACTTGTATACATGTAAACATCTTTTTTATAAAAAAAATATTTGATAAAAAAAATTAATATATCAGTTCAACAAAACATTTTCTAAGAATGAAAATTACAAATATAAAAGAGATGGGAAAACATTGTATACCAATTCACGAAATGCCTTGGATTTCAACAATATTCTTTTTTTTTTGTTTATGAACCATTTTGTACTCTAGTTGCCAAACACTTTGTTTTTTCAATTTTATCCTTCCATGTCATGTTGACTGAGAATTGAACCTGATAATTTATTTCAATTTACTTGATGTGGGGTTTTCACAGTGTCAAAAATTATGTCTTGATATTAAGTTGATGCTCAATTTTACAAAATAGAATTTGATTTTTTTTCTTATGAAAAATTAAAACTACATGGCTTTTTTTCCTTTTTTAATTGTTCATGAGGCACTTTGTAAAAATTTTGATCCCTAAACTTTTTTCCTATTTCATTTTTGGTCCTTATTTTTAATTGAGGTTTAGATGTTTCAGTGCTACACTTCAATGGGTTTTTTCTTTTGCATTTTAGTTCTTGGAATTAATGAGATGAAAGAGAGTCAATAGAAAACAGAGAAAAAGTGATAAAATTATCGGTTGTCCATATTTTGACAATAAAAAAGTCAATCTTAGTGTCCGTGGGTTTCATTTGATGAGAGAAGTTTCATTACAGTGTTTTGGATCCTTCATCTTACCTAAAAATATAGATCAGGGTTTGATAAGTTTTATAGATTCATATCATTTTTTGACCGATTAAATGTTGATCTAAGACTAGAAATGGATTTATTGAGGTATTTATGGTGTTTCTTAAACATTGAGAATTTTGTTTTATGGGTCTTAGAAGTCTGATCCTAAATTTCCAAATACCTAATATAGTGAGCAAGTCATATAGTGAATGACATATTATCTACTTTGTTTTTTTTTTTTTTAAGAAAAAAACAGGCCAAGAAACCTGAACTTTTTTTATAAATCCTTTTTTTCTTAAATTTTATTTAAAATTTATTCAAATAAATAACTAGAATTATATGAAGGATATTATTAAATTAAATATCATTCAGTTTTAGTTTTTTTAAATAAGATTATAATTTTTTTTATAATATTAGCAAGCCCTTTTTGTTATAGTCTTTCAAGATTATTTTCTTAAAGTTTGATCAAAATCAAATGAATAAGATTATATTTAAGATATTATTTTATTAGATGTCATTCATTTTAACATTTATTTTCAAATAGAATTTTATTTTTTTTAATATTGGAAATTATTTTATTAATTATGATACATGAAATTGCTATGAATATTGTTTTTTTTATGTTTGTGGTCATGAATATTCTATGAAAATAAAGTTCAAGTTATTATTGTCATCGGAAGGATTTTTTGTTTTTTTATAATTATTATTACTTTTTATTCAATAAACTATACTTCATAATAGAAAAAAGATTTTGTTTTTCAAAAAATAAATTACATGAATTGAAAAGGGAGGTTCTAACAAAAAAAAAATACCTTTTCTTCATAATTGTATTTGTCTTTCAGGTGAATGTTTTTTTTAATATCATATTAAAAAATAAATTCCTAAAAGCTTTTCGTGACAACGCGTCAGCATTATATTATTTTATTTTTTGATATATTCACGTATTATCAAAGCCTATTTTTTAAAAAAACTTTTTTTTTTTACTAAAACTTGCTTTCAAGGTTCTACTAAGCTATTTTGTTTTTTTAAAAAAAAACAATTATTCTAGTAAAAAGATGTCAATAAATTGAGTGCATTAATAAGATGAATAAGTTTTAATTAAAGAGATATTTTTTTTATCCTCATTTTAAAATTTTCAAATGTTTTTTTTATATTAATTCTAATTGTTCTAAGTATTTATTGAATAAACAACATAGCTTAGAAAGCTAATAAAGAAGGAAGGAATTATAATAGAAAATTATTTTGTTTAATGAAATTTGAATTATTATTATTTTTACAAAAAAAATATATACTGCCATATAATTAGATAAAAAATTAAAGAGGTCCTTATGATATAAGATAAAATATCTTAATTTATATTTATCTCTTAACCTCCTTACTTTATTTTAAGTTAATGTTAACAACTATTTTTTTTATATTTATTAGAGTATATAATATTTTTATTTATTAAATGCAATAATCAACTTTTCAATTCATGATTAAAATTTTTCTCATATTATAAAATGCATTGACAACAATCACATGTTTTTTAGGGTAAAAACTTTTTAATATGATTCATAGCAAAGTGCAATTCACCAATTAACACAAACGACATCGTAAATTAGAAACTTTTATGGTGCTTAAGTAGTAACTAGTGATATCTTATTAATTACTTTTTAGGGTCCACTTTGAAAAAAGAGACATACATAAAAATAAGAGAGTATAAAATTCATGACTCGTAAAAAATATCTCAATTTCTCTCTCCTAGTTACATTTTTTTATTTTTTAAAGTGGATTCTAAAGAGTAACTAATAGAATGTTACTAGTTACTTGTTACTCGTTGAGCACTATAAAATTACTCAAGCAAACCTATTTTCATCTTATAAAATCAATTTTTATGACTTAATGCACCTTGGATGGTATTATACCCTCCAACCCCTCGCTCGAAGTAGGTTGAAGACCTGTTTAGTTAGAGCCCGTTTGTTATTGTGGTAGTAATTGCTTTTCAAAGTACTTTTTGTTTGGAAATGTATCGAAACAATGTTTCTTTTAAAAAAAATTATTTTTAACATCAGTACATTAAAATGATAAAAAAAAACATAAAAACACTTAATTTAAAGCAAAAAAATAAAATAAAAAAGTGTTTTTAAAATGTAAAAATAAACAGGCTCTTAATGTACGAGCTCACATGTGGAAAATCGACTGAAGGCTTTTATTTCAAAACATTGAAATATTTTTTTCTTCTAAAGTTAGGTACATCCGAAAATCGCATTAAAACTTTCTTAGGGATTGAATTCGCCATTCTTTCAAAAGGAAGTTCTTTATAGAAAACACTAGTATATTGGCTCGTGCTTTGCAGTGGGTCAATATCATTTTTTTTTTAAATGTAAAAAAACAATTAAGAGTATAGAGAATGTTTTAAGCCCATTGGGTCTGACGGCCATGTCAGGCTTAACAGACTTGGGTACCCAAGTTTACTTGAATAATAATAATAATAATAATATAGTAATAGTTAATTGTAATTGTGATTGTGATGATAATAATAATAATAATAAGAACAACAACAACAACAACAACAATAACAAGAACATGCTTTCTTGGGTTAAGCAACAATGTCAAACCCAAGACCCAAGAGCTTTGGGTTTGGCAGGTATGTCAGGCCCAACAAACTCGGGTACCCAAGTTTACTTGAATAATAATAATAACAATAACTAATAACTAATAACTAATAATATAGTAATAGTTAATTGTAATTGTGATTGTGATATCAATAATAACAATAACAATAACAATAATCATACTAACAATAATAATAAGAGTAATAAAAATAAAAATAATAATAATCATACTAATACTACTACTACCCAAGTTTTTCGCAGATTTCAAGTTCTCTTCTATATGGTCCTGCATTTTCATGAAGCCAATCATTTTCTACTCTTGGTTGGTTGATGTTGTGTCTTGTTGCTTTGTCTTCTTGTTGTGCTGTGTCTTCTTGCAATGTTGTTGATGTATTTGGATAAGAAGCTCATGGGAGGTTATGCTTCGGTGGTTGGTTGCTGCTGCTGCTGTCTCTTTGTTCTCCTGGGAATTGTTTTTCTTTGCCGAAGTTCCTTTCAGACGACTACCTTCTATTGTTTTGTTCTCTGCTGGTTATTTGTCCTCTGTTGTGTTGATCATGTTTCAGGCAGTCCATCGTCTACTATGTTGTATCTGTTGTTGGCCTGTGATAGAAATGTTCCTCGCTTCGTTTTGCTGTTATCTCTTTTTATGTATGGCGAATGCTGAGTTCCTTTTGTTGCCTGCTATGAAGCAGTCCTAGCCTTCCTCAGTGTACGTCTTGTGTTTGATTGTTATTCAACAATGTTATTCTGCCTTCTGCTTTTTGGTTAGGTAGGGCACCTCATCACGGATTTGGTTCCTCATTTAACCTATATCAGCTCCTCCTTTTAATTTGTTAGCTTTTTTTAGATGGGCTTGATGTAAATGTTTTGTTTGAGAGCCTATTCCTTTTTGTATATTCTTGTATATGATCTTGCTGGTTCTCCAGCCTTGTATATTTTTTTTATCTTTTATATATACTTACATTTTGATCAAAACAACAACAACAACAACAACAACAACAACAATAATAATAATAATAGCAGTAATAACAACAACAACAACAACAACAATAATAAGAACATGTCTGATCCAAATTTACTTGGGTCTGACAACAATGTCAAACCCAAGAGTCTTGAGTACCCAAGTTTACTTAAATAATAATTATAATAATAAAAAGAAGAAGAAGAACAATAATAACAAAAACAAAGAAGAAGAAGAACAACAACAACAACAATACTAAAAATAACAACAACAATAAAAATAATAATCATAATAACAATAACAACAACAGTAATAATAACAATCATGTCAGACCCAAGCACCTTGAGTCTGTCAAACATGCCCGAGCCAAGTTTACTTGGAACTAACAACATGTCAGACCCACGTTATACTTGGGTCTAATAAATATGTCTGACCCAAGACACTTAGATTTGGCGGCCATGCCAGATCTAAAAAGCTTTGGTGTGGTGGCTAAGCCAAACCCAAGCGGCTTGGGTCTGACAGTCATGCTAGACCCTAGAGCCTTGGACCTAACATTGTTGTCGGACCCAAGGACCTTGGATCTTGCGCAGTACCCAGACCTAAGGAGCTTGGGTTTGACGTGTTTGCCAAACTGAAGGTGCTTGGGTGTGACAACCATTGCCTGACCCAAGTAAATAACAAACAAATAGAGGACAATTGTGCACTTTAATTGTAAGGAGAAAGAAAGGAAAGAAAAAAACGCAAACAACCAAAGAAATGTCTCGTGAAAAGATAAGATGACCCAAGACCAAGTGCCTTGGGTCTGACGGCCATATTAGGCCCAAGAGCCTTGGGTCTGATCGTCATTCCAACCCAAGAGATTTGGGTCTAGTGGCTATGCCAGACCCTAGAGCCTTTGGCCTGTAACATTGTTACCAGACCCTAGAGCCTTTGGCCTGTAACATTGTTGCCAGACCTAAGGGCCTTAGATCTGACGTATTTGTCAAACCCAAGCAAATAATAAATAAATAGATGACACTTATGTACTTTAGTTGTTAAGAGAGAGAAAAGAAAGAAAAAAACGCAAATAATCAAAGAAATATCTTGCGAAAAGATAAGACGATAAATTAAAAGTGAAATTATTATTACAATCCATAGTAAAAGATCTCTTGATCTACAGTGATTTCCCCACACCGTTTAACTTTTGTTATAATATAATTATGAACTATCCTTCCTTGAACAAGAGTTGTCTGCACGCTCCATCATCTTTCATTTTTTCTTTTCTAATTTAGCATTTTAGTTTTGGTAAAAAGAAAAATACTTATACAAATAAACTAACACCGAAAATATTTTGTGTTTCATTTTGTACAAAATTAAAGAGGTCAACTGTCCTTTTCTTATGAATAATATTTATGATATATTTAAGAATGAGACAAACCTTACGTAGATGTCTTACATCTTAGTCAAACTAGTTTTTTTTTTTTAAAAAAAATATTAATATGTTATTAGTACCAAAAAAAGAGAAAAAAGCTTGGCCTATAACCTAGAAGACCTAACAAGTGTGCGATCACCTCAAAAGCTGACATTTTTGTGATTCCTTACCTAATTTGTTTTTTTTATCAATACCCTATTGACTGGGAGAAAATACCAATAATTTTTTGACCATAAAAAAGAAGAAGAAAAATTCAATGAATAAAAAATAAAATAAAATAAATACCCATCATTCAATTTCAACATGGGTAGGCACATAATCCATAGACCGTAGACAAAAGTCAGTCCGGCGGATTAAAAACGAATTAATAATCACAAGGGATTGAGCAAGAAAATATGTCTCTGACCTCTCGCATTCTATTTACTCCTCCCACCACCATTAAACTCTCCCCTTCCATCCCTCCCCCTTCTGCCTTTTGTCCTCTCAAAACCCCTTCCCTCTCTTCCAATTCTCCCCATCCATCCCTCCTCCGCTTCACCCATATTACAAAGTCGCCGTCCTCTCTATTCGCGAGGGTCTTTTCGTCCTTCAACCCCACCGCCACCACCACCCCCCCAACCATGGGTGACGCTCCTGATGCTGGCATGGACGCTGTCCAGAGACGCCTTATGTTCGAGGACGAGTCTGTTTCCCATTTTTCCTCTCCCTTTTCTCTTATTTACATTGCTCCCAATGCCTCTCTTTCTTTCTTGGTTCTTATCGTGCTACTTGCTTTAATTGCTGATCTGGGTTATGTTTTTTTTTCCCTTTCAAAAACAATTTATAAAGAAATGGGACTTTGAGGTTTTATTGGTTTGTGTATAGAGATGCATAAAGAAAATCTCTGTATTTTTCTTTTCTTTTCGCGCTCCTTTTTGCTAGCTTCTTGAGTTGACTTTTTAGTTGAGCGTGGGATTAAATGGGATTTAATTAATTTGTTCAATATATATAACGATTTGATGGGCTTCTTTCATTTCCTCCTGTTGTACGATCATTTTCATTAGTGAAGTCAGTTATATCCCATGTGTAAATTTTCAATATATATGTTTATTTGTCAATTTTATTTTTATGTTCAATAATATGCTCAATATAATTCTAGTTTATAATTAGAGCTTGTAAATTGAAGGATCAGTTCTGTGTGAAATAATTGATGTCAAAACAATAGTAAGTAGTGATAATAAAGGAAAGGATATTTGATTTGAGATCTCACCTTTCTAATGTTGGGGGCTGCAAGCTCTTGCATTAGACCATAGACTTTGTTAGAGATCTGGTTTTTTTTTTTTAAAAAAAAAAATTGCTTTCCGAACTTTTTAATTCTTGTTATTTACTACAATTGATTGCATACCTAAGTTAGGTTTGATTACCTAAGTTAGGTTTGATTATCTTTAATTAATTCTAATACCTAAGTTAGGTTTGATTATCTTTAATTAATTCTAATTGGCTGCAGATGCATTTTAGTGGATGAGAATGATCGGGTTGTTGGTCATGACTCCAAGTATAATTGTAAGTATAATTTTCGTGTTGAAACCTTTTGCAGATTTAGTATTTGGTAGTTTAATTAAATGGATTACAAATGAAATTACCTGTTGCATGTCGTGTAATCTTTCGTACCTTAGGCATGTGAGTAGTCTTTGCATGACAATACAAACAGCTAACTTGCAGGGTTTTTTTTTTTTTTTTTGATGGATCTATCTTAAAATGCTTGTAGACTAGATTATCTTCAGGCTGGTTTTCTCATAATTCATGCTTTTGAAATCTACAGGTCATTTGTGGGAAAATATTTTGAAGGGAAATGCCTTGCATAGAGCTTTTAGTGTGTTTCTCTTCAACTCAAAACATGAGCTACTCCTTCAGGTTTGTGGTCAATATTTCCAGACCATGTTTCTCGAAAGCACTGGTTTGAGCCCAGTTTGTGACGAGGCCTTTTTGGTTTTGAGAATATTAGTGTTTCATTTTTAGAATTATAAGATCTTGCATGTTAATTGTTATGCCTAAAGATTTTGTAACCTAATATGACTTGATATGTTATTAGCTTTTTCCTACCTCAATGGAAGGGAATGGATTGTTCTTTTATTGCTTTAAGCACTCTTGCACTCGTAGTTAGAAAATTTCTGCAAGCTTATACCTTTTATAACCACAATCAAAAACTGTAAATGCCAAGGAGACAACATTCATGACCACATGAGTGGAGCTACCCCAATCCATCAACAGCCTAATCACTAAGAGAATCCAACTAAATAACTTGCACATTGTAGGAGCTGAAAAAATCAGAAAGACTTTTACTAAGAAACTGATTTTGTGACTGGAACAACATTTTTCTTATTCACAATTATTCTGTGAAAATTTATGACTATTGACATAACATATTTATTTTTTTGTTCTATTGATAGCAACGCTCTGCGACAAAGGTAACATTTCCCCTGGTGTGGACTAACACTTGCTGCAGCCATCCTTTATATCGTGAATCTGAGCTTATACATGAGGATGCCCTTGGTACATATTTGTGCATTTGTCCATACTCCAGCATCATCTACTATACATGTTTCACTGGAGTGGGGAATAAGTTATTTACCTTTTCTTCTTTGTAATTGTCAGGGGTGAGGAATGCTGCACAGAGGAAGCTTTTCGATGAGCTTGGTATTCCTGCTGAAGATGTGCCAGTTGATCAGTTCAGTCCTCTGGGGCGTATATTGTACAAGGCACCTTCTGATGGAAAGTGGGGGGAGCATGAACGTAATGTTCCCTACTTGATATGGTTTACAGCTGTTTGGTGTTCTCATCATATTTTTCCTGTATTTCTTGTCAATTTGCCTCATTTCCTTCTGAGTTAGGGACCATTGGTTGTGCTGAAATCAAACCGTGTTTTTCTAACTAATGTTTCAGGCTTTTATTCCTTGTATTTTACAGTTTGATTTCATTGTTCCTTCCAACTTCCTGTCATGATAGCATTTTACTCTCGACTGATTTGCTGACCTCTTATATGTTTCAATTTTGCAGTTGATTACCTGCTCTTCATTGTTCGTGATGTTAGCGTAAATCCAAACCCTGATGAGGTAGCTGACATCAAGTACGTTAACCAGGATGAATTGAAGGAGCTTCTGAGAAAAGCAGATGCTGGCGAGGAAGGTTTGAAGTTGTCACCGTGGTTCAGACTAGTTGTGGACAACTTCCTGTTCAAGTGGTGGGACCATGTCGAGAAAGGAACTCTAGAGGAAGCAGCTGACATGAAAGCGATTCACAAGCTGACTTGAGGCACGCTGGTATCATCTGCAGCTTTATTTCAATAAACTTGGACATGAAACAGTTCCAAACAAGTTGGCATTCCATCTTTGTTGTATGTAACCTTGCTATTTCCTGAAACAACCTCGTTTGGCCTGGTTATATATTTCTTAAAACTTGGGTTGCGGAAATTGAAGAAATAATGAAAGACAATAAATCAATGGGCGTATTCCATACTCCACAAAAGCCACAAGTGGCTATATATTCTATTTTGGTTGGTTTATTCATAGAAAAGATTATATGTGATCCATACTTGTAATGATAAATCAAATGCATTATTACATAATAAATTAATTTATCGTAATAAATCTTTAGATTGATTCTTGTGATTTAAGAGTTGAAAGTACTTTTCAACGTTAATTGAACACGAGTTAGTTAAAACTGGGCAAGGTATCGTTTCTTGCAAGTTTGATTTAGGAACCTGAAAAAAAAAGTTGTGGCTCTTTTCCAGAATGTTTGGGAACGTGGTTTTTCAGCTTGTATTTCTAAAATAATTTATTTTTAAAAAAATTAATTTTTTTTAGTGTTTTTAAATTGTTTTGATATTAAAAATAATTTTTTAATATATATATATATATATATATATATATATATTTTTCAAAGTAAAATATATTTTGAACCGCTGCTTGAATTCCAACCTCTTCACTTATGGAGCGTGTTATCATTCGTCCCTTTGCCTCTGTATCCTTGTTGAGCGAAGGGCGTGCTACTTGTTTGATATGGATTGGGGCCATGAGAGCTTCTCTTTCATAAGAATTTCCTCCAGCTCAGGCCAAGACTGTATCGTATACGCAGAGAACTGTAAGGGTGCGAAACGGGGCATATGATAAATGAATCAAACAAGATCATCCTTTGGGTTCATTGTTTGAGTCTTTAATCAGACAAAGGCTACATGCAAAGTCTGTTCGGGAATGTTCGAAAATGCAGCATCGGTCTAAATTTTAAAATATATTAAAATAATATTTTTTTTATTTTTTTAAAATTAGTTTTTACATTAATATATTAAAACAATTTGAAAATATAAAATTAACTTTTTTTTAAATACAATTTTAATCACTTTCTCTCCCCAGAACATATCAAACTTGCAAAAAAACACAAATACATGAAAATTTTTGTTAAAGACATATCAAAACAAATAAATTTTCAATTAATTTAATATTAAATAAAAAACCTACCAAATTCAACCTAGAAAATCTTGCCGCACAAACATGCCTAGTCTTTCACAAAACGCGTAAGAATCTCTCAGGAACGTTGGGGAACGTGTTGGATCGTTTTGATGTGCTGATGTCAAAAATAATTTTTAAAAAATAAAAAAACATCATTAACATGTATTTTAACACGAAAAATTATTTGAAAAGCACCCACAACCACACTGTCAAACACACTATTTTATGCAAGTGCTGAGGTGTTCTCATTTGGCCTTGTGATTCCACTAGGGAACCTGGCCTTGGAGGAGACGCCTTTTTGTCTGGTCAGGTGGGACAAATTGATTCGTTTGGCACGGGGTTCTGAAAATGTAAGGAGTGATTTGGCACCTTATTTTCTATTGAAAGGAAAACAGAAACTCCTTAAAAATTTAATAAAAAATCTAGACGCATGGAGAGCTTGGACTTGGACTTGAATTTTAAACAAGCACAAGCACTCATTTAAATATAAAATTGATACACACACTATTGTATTCGTTAAACTTTATAAAATTCATCACATGTTTATAGATTTGGGTAGTTGATCTGATTAGGGGATTTGATGAGTTTAACTTTTTTTATTATTATTAAATATTAGATTAATTAGAAATTTAGTTTTATAATTGGTTTTGTTTCGCTTTCTATGAGGTTATCACGGTTTAAAAAAAAACATCTCGATATAGGGTTGGTGTTTGATTTTGTAATGTTTATTTTTTTATTATATAATTAAATAAAAATAGTTTTAAGAAAATATATAATCCCATTGGAGTCTATAACCCGATACACAAGTTGCTAGCCAACTAACTAGATTTGGTTTTTTTTTTTGTTTTAGTTCTTTAATATTTTTTTTCAATTTCGTCATTTAATATTGGATTGGTAGATAAATAAACTGTATGATTTATTTTTGTTTGCTTTCTATAGGGTTATTAATATCTCAAATAAGTATTTATTTTTAGATTGGTGGTCAATTTTGTGAGCATATATTTTTATCATATAATTAAATAAAAAAGTTTATGAAAAATAATTATTAAACTCAATAGAATCCATGACCCGAGTCACGGGGGGACCGTGATCGATTCAATAGATCATTGTCTTAATATTTTTTTAAATCCAGAATAAAAATGCAGAATAGAAATGCAACCATATCCATATCTCTTAGCAAGATAAATCCAGAATAAAAACTCAATTTTGACTCTTATAAAGAAAAGAGTGAGGAAAAAGATATGTAGTAGGATGAATGACTACAAAACCATGCTTTCTGAATAATATAGAGTGGATTTGAGGGAGAGTAAGGGCAAAACAATCTAGAAGGTATTTGTCTAGGATAAGGGATTTTTTCATCAACAGAGAGGAAAGACTAGATAAACTCAAAGAAAAAAATGGAAAAAATGGTAGGTTGGATGTTGGATTTTTCAGGATATCTTGATAAGAGATCAGGAAAGAAGTTGTATATTCTTTTGATGTGTTTAACATCAAATTGATATCTATCAAACCAATATTTCTATTAAAGTAATTCCAGTCGAGGAAGGAGCTTTTACTTGGTTTCAAGCATTTTTAGAAAGCTTGACTTGTCCATTTCAATAAGAAAATGATGCCCTACTAAATAGAATTCAAACTTCTCAATTCCTTATTTCATTGCAAGGATTTCCTTTAAAGTTTAATAGTAATGGAACTCTAATTGCTTAAAGGCTTCGCTTTTATAGCCATAGATTTTTTGCTTGTCATTTTTTTTTAGCAGTACTACACCCTATTAATAATCACTTACATCCATCTACAAAATTATTTGCCATCAAAAGGGATTTATAGGAATGATAGATTTTGTGCTATCAACTAAAGTTGTTGAAGTGTTTGGGAGTGAAAATTGGACCATTGCTCTAATTCCTTCTTTAATAAAGAGGACAAGATATTCATGTGTTGGGCAATATAAGGAACAAAGTTTGCCATATAGCTGATTATAACGAAGAATTGTTGAACTTCTCTCTTAAAGAGATAGCTAGAAGGAAAACTGAGTGGAGCTTTTTCAATGTGTGGTTGAAGCATTATATGTCCGTCTTTAAAATTGAAACCTAGAAAATCAATGGGAGATTTTCCAATTTACATCTTTCTTTATGAAAGCATGATGCCATATTTTTGAACAATAGTAAGAAATTGATGTAGAAGTTCAACATGCTTTTCTAGAGAAGATGAAAATAACAGGATGTCATTTATATAAATGATAATAGAATGGAGTATTGACTAAGATATCTTTACCATTGTTTTTTGAAACTCTAAATGGCATGACTGACTAATGATAATGGCCATTAGGTATACAGAAGGTGGTTTTGTGTCACTTATTTGGTTGGATGGCAAGTTGCTAGAAACCTAATTTAAGATCAAACTTTGAAAATATGGTTGTTTCCAGGAGTTTTTGTAAAAGGACTTCTTTCATTGGAAGAGGAGATTTGAGATCTGAAAAAAAAAAGCATTGAAAGACTTGTAATCAATAACAAGTCTAGGCTTTCCCCTGAATTCTTATGTTTTGTTATTGACATAGAATGCTTGGCATGCTCATTGAGAATTGGTATCTTCAATGATTCCCTATCTTTTAATTATGTCAATTCTAAATCTACCATCTTTTAATATTTTGGGGTCATTCCTATATGAGTAGCCTTTGTAGAGTTGATATCTTCATTCCTTTTGAATGGTAGGGTGAGGAAGAATTTTGGATTAGGCTAGAGAGGTTGAGGGCACTTATAGAGGAACTATGAATGACATTCTACATATGAGGTTTGTGCAATTTATGCAATGATAACTTCCAAGGATTTTATTAAAAACAGGTTAGGAATGCTTATTCATAGAAGAATTCTTGTATCTAAGACCATGGGTATCCTAACAAAGTTTATCAAATTTCTAGATTATATCAAACCCATCAAGAAGATCTTTTCCAAGAAGATCAAAACCAAGTAGATATTGGGTGGCATAATAGCTAGGAAAAAGTTTAATGATAATAGGTTTTGATATATTTTTGATGAAAAAAGCCTCTCCATTTATTGTTCTAAATACTTAATAAATATATTTCCATAGATGAGATAAAAGAACTGTGGGTTTTGCTATGTTAGCAGTTGCACCAGTGTCAAATAATGCAATAACTTAGATAGGTTTTACATATTTCTTTATCAGGATATAGATTTTTTTCAAAAGAATTGGTTTGGTTACCGGTATATCAAAGGGGTTGGGGCCACAATAGATATCATATGGATCTCTTTTTCATTAGAGATAACAAAAATAGTTTCTGGTGAAGCTTTTTCTTCTTCATCAAACAGGGATTCAAAATCATCATCTTAGTCAAATGTTTAAAAGAACAAATATTCTTTTTAGAATCATATCTCGATTATGTTACTGTGGATATTATTTAGCAAAATGAACCTTTTTTCTACTGATAAAGCACATGTTAGATTTTTTTTATGTCCTTGCTTTAGCTTCTTTTGAAGAATCACCATTTTCTATTTTTGAATTTTCTTGACTTAAACATCAACTTATTATTATGCTCTTTGTTACAGTTTTTAAAGCACTGTTTTTTACATCCAATTTATAGGTTTTATTTTTTACAAACATTATCAAGCTTGAGATGATCAAGTTGTTGTAAGAAACCCATCTGATTGCACAAGCTTTCAAGTCTTTTAAAAGGCAGTTGAAATATTTGTCCAAAGGTGACAAAGACTAGTTGTATATTTAGAACAGGGAGGTATCTCTTCGTTTCTTTGATGAGAGGTTTTGGAAGATAATTTAGGAAGGTTTGCTTGAGGTTGACATCGTCAATACCACCAATGACATAATATTTATTGGACATTTCTAAGTAGTGTTTTTCTAAGTCATGGAGTTTGAAAGAGCAAAACTTTATTTGTAGATATTCTTGTCTGGCTTAAGATCGGGAGTCAACCTAGTTACTAAGGAATTCATGATGGATACCGCCAACAAATTCATTAATAGTCGTATTTTTCATCATTTGTTGTCAGTAAGCACCAAGGCTACCAATATTAACAATGAAAACCTGGAAACCTGGTATAAATTTTTTTAAGTGGATCTCTTGATTCATTATATGTGGCTTTCAACCAAGCATGAAATTCATAGAATCTATCTTGCTATTTTTTTTTACAGGAATATCTTCTAAAGTAAATCCTTTACTATGATCTAGAGAGGATTTTTAGCAAGGGTTAGTACTAATATCATTGGATTGAAAGACGTATTTTTTCTGGATCATCATCCTCATCAACTGCTAAAGTAGCAGTTTGCTGAGAAGTATAAGAATGCGGTTGAAAGGGGTAAGGATCAACCATAAAAACTTCAACAAAGCTTTCTAAAGTTGAATTATAGTAATTATAAGTAATGCTTTTTGAAGAGGATGAAGTGTTAAAGGTTGATATGTGGAGAATTAGTTTAGGAAGTTGAAACTTCTCAGATCCTCGTTTTCACTATATGGATTTCCTTAAAAGTTGAATGGTAATGGGATTTTTATTTCTTGAAGGCTCTGCTTTAATAGGTATAGATTTTTCGTTTGTTATTTCTTTTTTTCTAGTAGTACCACACCCTAATAATTATCACTAACATCTATCTACATGATTCTTTTACCATCATAAGGGATTTACAGGGATGGTAGATTATGTGCCATCAACTAGAGTTGTTAAAGTGCTTGGGAATGAATATGGGACCACTACTCTGACTCATTCTTTAACAAAAAAGACAAGATATCTAGGTGATATGAGAAACAAAGTTTGCCATGTAGTTTGACTATAACTAGGAATTATTGAACTTTTCTCTTGGAGAGATTGCTATAAGGAAAGTTGATCACTACTTTTCCAATATATGGCTAATACATTATTTGTTCGACTTTGATATTGAGACCTAAAAAATCAATAGAAGATTTTTCAATTTGCATATTTCTTTGTGAAAAGCATGATGCCATCTTTTGAATATAGTATGGAATTGATGTAGAAGTTTAACATGCTTTTCTAGAAATGATGAAAATAACAGGATTTCATCTTTATAGACGACAACAAAATAGAGTATTGACTGGAATATCTTTACCATTGCTTTCTTGAACTTTGATGGAGATTTTTTCAATACAAATAGCATGACCGACTACTGATAATAGCCATTAGGTATACAGAAGGTGATTTTGTGCTGCTCATTTGGTTGGATGCCAAGTTGCTTGAAACCTTATTTGAGGTCAAACTTTGAAAATATTGTTGCTTTCAGGAGTTTCTATAAAATGACTGTTTTTCTTAAAAGAGGAAATCTAAGATCTGCCAAAAAAGCATTGAGAGGCTTATAATAAATAACAAGTATGTGCTTTCCCTTTACTTGTTCTGCTTTATTATTGATATATAAGGCTTGGCATGCCCATTAAGAATTGATATCTTCAATGATTCTATCTTTTAAGTTTTGTCAATTCTAGATAGATAGATAGATAGATATGTTTTTTATATTATCAAAAAGAAAATAAACAATATACAAGTTAAAAAAGACAAAACGAAAAAAGATGTAGAATTTAAAAAAAGAAGGAGAGGAGGTAGGCCTGGTTGATATATTAGGCATATGCTAGCAAGCCTAGGTGTTACTAAGATAAGGGCATCAAGTCCAGCCTCAGGCAATAAATAAAAAAACAAACAAAGGAACATGTGTCAAAACATTACCTAAAATAGCTATGCGTCACTTCCTCCATCTTATTCAACGACTTTCTATGGTCAAAGGTGTTTAAGCTTGTGGTGTCAGCTAGTTGTCTCTTCTTATGGTGATGATTGATCATTGTTACACGGGAAGTTCTGTAATAAACCATTTAGAGGAAATAATAATATGTTTTATGATTTCAAAATATTATAAGTTTTCATATGATTTACATTGAATTATTCATAATGTAAAGGCTTATAATTATATTATATTATAAAAGAATCCGGGAGATGTATATATTTTATTGTTTTATGGATTTGTTTTATTGACTTATTTTTTTATTTGATTTTTTCAATCTTGGTCTTTAAAGTTTTTCCCATACTCTATTTCAATCAATGAACTTTATTTATTTTTAAGGGAAAATTCTTCTCAGCATCCTATAATGTAAAGGCTTATAATTATATTATATTATAAAAGAAACCAAGAGATATTTTACTATTTATGGATTTTTTTTATTTTACTTAATGTTTATATTTGATTTTTTTTCATTCCTCGTCTTTCAAATCTTGTCCTCACTCTATTTCAATCAATGAATTTTATTTTTTTAAAAAACTTTTTAACCAAGTTTTTTAACATTAAACTTTACAACCTGAGTCAAAGCAAATTTTAAAAATTGATGAAATGACAATAATACACACACACACACACATAAAAGGTAACTACTAACGCATAACTTATTCTCTCTCTTCTCCTACACTCTCTTTGTCAAACATAAATCTAGAAGAAAGCCCTAAACACAAATCCATGGTTTAAGGTTTCTAGTTTGATTCAATGTTAAATTTCCTAGAAAGAACAAAGGTTTTGACAAAGATATAGAGCGATCTGTGATGTTGGTGAATGTGAAAAGTAGATAAGCATGAAATATGTGAAGAGTTAGAGTATCTGTAGGAGGTGAATGATGGTTGTGGTGAGTATGAGTTTATGATTGTGATGGTGGGCAATAAAAGATGTTGGGTGACTTTGATTTTATAAGGAGATCAAGCTATGTGTTTCTGATGGCTAGATATTAGAGGATGAAGATGACAACGCGGGTCTTGTGATGATGAATGAGAAAGGTTACTGTGCAAAAAAAAAGAGAAAAAACTTGTTGAAGAATCTTCATTATTGGTTTAGTTTTATAGTTGTCCTATAACAATTTACTTAAAGCAACTAGTGGTTTCTCTTCAAACAATTTGATCGGAGTAGGTAATTTTGGTTCTATATATAAGGCAATTCTTGATGATAAGGAAATGATAGGAGCAGTGAAGGTACTGAATCTTTAACATCATGAAGCTTCAAAAGCTTTCATGGCCAAGTGCAAAACCTTAAGAAGCATTAGGCATTAGAATCTTGTCAAAATCCTAATTGCTCGAAACAACTAAGAAGAAAGGAAGAGATGTGGTGGAGATGGTGGTCCATAGCGGGGAAAGATAGGAGAGAAAGATTGCTTTTCTTTTTATTTCTTTTTTGTTTTGTTTTGCTTTCTCTCTTTCTATTTTTTTTTTCAAGTTTTTTAGTGATATTTTTGTTACTTTTATGCTTCTGGACTCTTTAATCATTATTTCAAATATAATGGTAGTCTTGTAAATAAATATATATTTTTTGTTTACTTGTTTCTAACACCAACTTCTAAAGATGTAAAGTGTTATTTGCCTTCAAATTTCAGGTTGCAAAATATAATATTTAAAAATTATACTGCAAAGTGAAAAAATACCAAACCATAGGATACTCAAAGTAATTTTCCTTATTTTTAATTACTATGTTGACATGGTTTTATTTATTTTTGTCTGTTTCAATTTGTATGATCTCGAGTACTTGATATATCATTAAATATTTAAACATTGGATTAAAGACCAAATATATAAGAATGAATTTCATATTGTTCTTAAAACTAAAATTGAAAGAACATGTGCTAAAATTGATATTTCAGAAAAAAAAACATTTCCATGCGTTAATTGTTCAAATGGTGTTAGGATGTTCAATTTTGTCCCTCCAATTTCACCTTTTCATAATTGTTATGTATTCTTTAGGGTTTTTATAGTTCGGTCCTACATTCATTTTTAATTTGTTCGAAGAAAAAGTTACTTGTAAGAAAAAGAGACAAAAGGCTCTTAGATAGCCAAATTTCTACAAATGATATTTACTTTAAATAAATTTATACAAATGATATTTAAATAATTATCCTATAATGCCATATTCTTTAAATAATATTATAGTTTTTATGGTAATATTAACAATTATTTTTTTTTAATAATTATCCTATGAATATCTATTGTTATTTCTATTCAATTAAATTCAAAAATTGAAAAACAATACTTGTGTCCCTATACAATGAATATTAAATTCTCGTTTTAATCTTTATTTAACATTAATGTTTTTTTTTATATGAATCATTAATTTTTATATATATTTTTTATAAAATACAAATATCATCTTTTTTGTTATTAATTAAAGATTTTCATGATAGTAAAAAACATATCCATAACGTTCTTCTTTTTTGTAGCACATTAGTTTCAAATAATCCTATCCGTAATGTATCGCTTGGTCACACAGACTAATTATTGTTATATTTTTGGGAAAGGCATTCCAAGGGATTTATTGCAGTTGGGGTGTTAAAAAATATTGGTATATTTGTAATATTATTATTTTACTCGATTTAATCTGTAAAAATTGTATAATATACATATTACTTATGTTAAGGAGTTATAAAATCTAAAAAATAAATATTACAGGTTAGAAAGGTTAGGAAGACGGGTCAAGATTTTTGAAGCCTTGTTAACCTAATATAACCTATACATCTTATGTTTATTTTATTTTATCTTTATATTTAATAATTTGTGAATTAATAATTTATTTTTATTTTATTTAGAAAAGTCTCAATTAAAATATTCTTGTTAGTGAAATTTTTATTAGATTTTTTTAATATAACAAAAAAACTTGTTTTTTACTAAAAAAAAAATATAACTAGAAATTAATAGTGTGTTAGGTATGAAAGTTAGATCTAATATTGAAGTATCAGAACACTTATTTTCATGTTGTAGGTTTGTCTCTAAATACTAACTTATAAAAATTAACAATATAAAATTATCTTGTTAATATTCATAAAAATTTTAACCTAATTTGATATATTTAGTCATTTGAGTTTTTTTTTAATGATTTATATTTGTAATCTATAAAAATATCGTAAATTAAATTTACTAGAATTATAAATTTAAACCCCATACAACTATACAAGCCATTTTAAAAGCTGCCATGATTCATATGATATGAGTACCATCACCACGTTTTCCACTAGTTTTGACATTTCTTTTTTTATTACAGAAGCATTCACTAACCCATCTTGACATCCCCCTTTTTCAACGAGATCATGGCCTTGTTTGGTGTGTTTGTCAATTCTTGAATATTTTTTTTTATTTTAATATATTAATATTAAAAAAAATATTTTAATATGTTTACAAAAAGTAAAAATGAACCGCGTAGGCATACATTTATTGATGGAAGCCATGGTTTTTCACAGCCACATATTTTTCAAGTCTTCCTGGGCGCGCGTGAATAGCACAAGCTCAAGTCCAAATTAAAGAAGCTCGTTCATACTAGACAATTACATTTACGAACTTAATTCAAATCTTAAATTAGTAATATAAAAATAAATTAACTTAACAAATTAAGCTAAAATCTTTAAAATGTCTCTTGGGATTTTAGATAATTTCCTGTTTTTTTTTTAAAAGGAAAGAAATATCAAATTTGAGGGGGGTCAATTTATATTAAAATTAATTATATCTTAATAGTAATCATCTAGTAGGTGGTCCAGTAGTAGGAGTTTGAGATTAAATGATTTACTTTCCCTGTAATCTCAGGTTCGAATCCTGTGGTTGCTAATATGATGGTCACTGGAGGCTTACATGGTTGTTAACTTTAAGGCTCGTGAAATTAATCGAGATACGCGCAAACTGATTCAAACACCCATATTAATAAAAAGAAAAATTATATCTTGATAATGAAAAAATCATATCATTGTAAGTGAAATCTTATAAAAAGAAATAACAAATTCTTGGTTTTCCTGTCTCTTAGCTTCAAATTTACTCCTCGTGAGTAGGGAGAGGACATTTTATGTAATTTATTCATAGCCATTCGAAAAAATCATATACCAAATGTTTCCGCTTCTCCCAAATTATCTTATTTTTTATTCATTTTTAATATGATTTTTTTTATAATCTACTTATACATATATTTTAAATAATATAAATGTTGTTTTAATATGATTTTATTTATTAGATAAATCTAAAAAAAATTAATTCAATATTAAAAGATAAAATTAAATAAAAACAGGATAAAATTAAAAAAAAAATCCAAAGAAATTATTAAAAAATAAAATTGAAAAAACAAAACCAAAAAATTAAAAATTAAAAATCGGGGCCAATAAACTTTTATAATATAATAAAAAATACAAAAACTTATTTATTATTAATTTAATATTAAATAATATAATTAAATAACATCTATAATATAATTGAAAAAAAAAATCAAGACAATCACCGGGCCAATGACTAGAACCCGCGTGGGAGCAGATCAACCATTGACCTCCTCTGCGTGCACGCGCTTTTTACTTATAACTTGTGATTCCCCCCTCCGAGATACCAATCTCTCTCCCTCTCCCCCTCTCATACAAACAGAGAGTTTTCAGTGACCGAGTGCGTATTCTCGAATCGAAGGCATCTTTCTAAGCACCCCCGATAGCAATTTGCAGGTAAAGTTGAACGAACATCCAGATCATGTTGTTTTTTTTTTTTTAATTAATTTCTTTAAGATTTGATGCTTGTAAACTCTCTTTTCCATTATTATAGCCCGTCCGTGAACTGCCTGTCTCAAATCTCTCATTATTGTTATTAAGAATGCTTGGATCTAAATTAGATGCCATAAATTACTTGGGATTTATGTGAGTGAGTCTTTTGTAAGTTAACTAAAGAAATTTATTGAGAATTGTTCATTTTTTGAGCGATCCGTTTAGACCAATTGCTTTCAAATGAACGATTATGCTGTCCAAGATGCGTATTTCTGATGAGCTTTCAGTACTGGGATTGGTATGTTTACAAGATTATCATTGCGTATTTCCGTACTAGTGCTCCCCTCCCTCACCCTAATCACTCCATCGCTCAATTTTATTAATTACCGTGTGTTCAACGTTGCAATATAAATTCCTAGCTTGTTTCGATTTATGATTTATAAGAAGAATGATACAAGTTTTATGTAATTAGCTTCTGATCTTGCTCTCTATTGCTGTTCAAATGTTAGGTTTTTACCTTTCTATTCGAACTAGAAAGCCCATATGCATATGATTTTGTTTTGGTGATTTTTCTCTAATGCGTGCCTCTTCTTCAAGGAACTTGGATTCAATGGCATTGGTTACGACTGCCGAGGTTTGTGACGCAAATCCGCAGCTAATTGTTAGTGGTGAGCTTCGAGCACTCCAACCAATCTTTCAGATTTATGGACGGCGCCAAGTCTTCTCTGGTCCTGTAGTGACTCTTAAGGTGTTTGAGGACAATGTTTTAATTCGTGAGTTTCTTGAGGAGAAGGGTAATGGCAGAGTTCTTGTTGTTGATGGCGGTGGCAGTTTGCGCTGTGCGATACTTGGAGGCAATCCTGTGGTACAAGCTCAGAACAATGGATGGGCTGGTATAGTGGTTAATGGCTGCATAAGGGATGTTGACGAGATTATGGGTTGTGATATTGGAGTGAGAGCCCTGGCCTCCCATCCAATGAAAGCCAATAAGAAGGGGATTGGAGAGAAACATGTTCCTATTACCATAGGTGGCACCAGAATCAGTGATGGAGAATGGCTTTATGCAGATACTGATGGAATCCTGATTTCTCGAACAGAGTTGGCTGTCTGAGCCGCCTCCTACTATGAAGATATTTCTTCAAAAACGCTTCTATTAATTTTTCTAGCGATGCTTTACTTTTAAACCTATCTTTGGCACTCACATTTACATTCGCTGGTCTATTTGTGATTTGTAGATTAGAAAAAAAAGAGAAAAAAGCAGAGCTGTTTCTGCCTTTCTGGTATCATGTCAGCAAAATATGTCGTTGATGTTGCAGAATACTTCTGCTTGGGGATTTATCTGGTGGAACTCCTTGTGTTAGATTATTTGATATTTGCTTCTGCCCCCCTTCTCCGAGTTTTCCTACTTTTTTCCTGCTGAGAATAAAATCTCTTCTCATCATTATTTTGCGAATCAGAAGGTGGGGAAAGGAGGTTCGATGAACGCCCAGAAAGTTTTTGGGGAAACAAGCAAGATTGGATTGAATGGTGATTTATTGACCAATGGCTTTTTACTATTCTCTCTTGCTCTAAGCCCTTTTTAGGACCGTTATCTTCTTGCTGTTTCGTCCCGCGGAATTGGAAGTGTCATGCTATGGTTATTTGATATTGAACTTGGTAACATACAGAAATAGGTGTTATTGATGTAGCTTCGGCTTTTTGGCCGCAACTCAGAACTCTGTTTTGCATTTAGCAACCAGAGAGCGGAAAAAATAGTGATGCCAGTAAAAAGTACAGCATATGAGGCTCAGCCATCAAGAAAGAGCAGGAAAGATTCTTAGAGCCCATTTGGGAAAGCCCAAAACAGAGCCTTAGTCGTTATAAGCCATTAGGTTTGGGTGGCAGGCAACAACTATGGCTGAAAACCTACCGGACTGGCATGACTGCTTCCATGCAGGCGGGCCAACATAACTTAAGGTAAGCCTTTTATTTCTCAAGTAAGCCTAGTGGTTTTCGCTGCTCATTGTGGATGCATGACAAGACGACTTCCACATGCTGTTACAACTCGCATGATTTTTTTCTTATCTTTTCCAACATGGTAAGAAGTGCTAGTAGCTTGTAAAACCTTCCGACATCCCAGGGTGGTACATGACATCAGAGTACTGTCATGTAACTATTAAGAGCCTTGTGATTTCAACCTCCGCAACCCAGATCATTACCTGTGTCTATCGAAGTGTATACGAATCCCAGAAAACAAGCAAGCAATGTTAGCAATCATTCGTTGCTAACAATGGAAACTAGCTAGGACTTGAAATTTAATGAAAGGGTTCAACATCTAAATTAGGCTTCTCTCGCTGGCCTTTCGACTGAACTTTTCCTTTGATTGGAAGTTCAAATCAGTCCTTAAATTTGTAAATTTCTCATTTCCAACTAAACCATTTTACACACAGCTTTGGAGCTTGTCTTCTGATAGCTAGATTTTGCCATTGATAAAACTTCTGCAGTCAACTGAAGTAGCAACAAATGAGAAATTGAGCCGCGCATACAGGTAAGATAGAGTCAAGTTCATGCATGCCTAACTTTCTCCAGTTACATTCTCATCATCTCTTTACATACGTAGACATACATACACATAAAGATGTACACAAATGCATGCACTAGGGTGCTATTGGGTGTGAGTCGTTGATAAAAATTTATTCATGAACAATATGATCAAAGGGAGAGCCCTCGGAAACAAGTCTTCAAAATTCAGATGGGGCATAGAGGTAAGCAACCGAGAGAAAATGCTCTGTTATAACCAGAGATTAGTGCTAACAATTGTCTGTGATATGTGATGATTATCTAAAAACATCATACATCATGTGACGTGGAAAATAAATGAATACCTTATATAAAGGAACAAAGTCCAAGCTTCTTCACATAATTTTTTTGGGAGTATGCTTTACAGAACATAGGGAGGTTCCTCACCTTTGTTTGTTTTTTGAACAATCACAAAATACAAACAAATCTCATGCACTTTTTCTACAATTCCATCTTCCATTTGAAACAACAAAAAATGAATGTGAAGCTAACAGATAGAACCAGAGCAAGAAGATACGTGCATCAAAGACTTGAGGAAAATATATATATATATATATATATATATATAGAAGTAGATAAGCATCATAGTAATTGTTGGGTTTCCTGAAACACAAATACACAATAAAATAGTAAATTTAAATTTTTTCAAGAGTTTCAATAATGCTATTAGACAAATCTAAAATTGTTTAAGGTTTATATAAATATTACTTGAAGATCAACTGATCTTTTCGGCTTTGAATAATTACTTTAAGGATGGATTGTCTAAAATCGTATATTGGATCGAGCTGACTTTTTATAAAAAGATACTAGACACATATAAATATTTTGTGATAAGTTTTAAGGTCAAATGAAGTTCAAAAACATGTTATTTTAGAGGGTCAAAGTTACTAGACGAATCTAGTCAAATATGTCAGATTAGTCATTTGTGTATTATTTGGAACGAATCTGGAGTTACGAATTTAATTTTGTTGCGATTTAAGTTGTAATGGAAACTATACATCTTAAGATTTTCAATAATATATGGTAGGCCCAGTAATTCATCCAGACAAGAGAGAACAACGTGTTTGAAGTCAAGAATGAAATCGCCAAGAATGTATGAAAATTAGAGATTTAGGTTACATAGAGGAATTTTAACATGAAAACTTTGTTTTTATTATTTTATTTTATTTATTTATTTATTTTTGAATAATTATTTTTGAATTTGGATTTGTTTTGGCCCATTAGATATATTTTAGGGATTTATTTGATTATTAAACTTATGTTAGTTGATTTGTAATTTAGGCTCATTAGCTTGTAACCCAAAAAGTAGAGTCAGTTAAAGGAGACTATATTATTTTTTTGAGCTGCAAATCTCAGCAGTAAGTTGAAGAATAAATGTGAGTTTTCTTCTCTTTTTTTTGTGGCAAAACAACCTTTCTTTATAGAAATAAAGATCGTACACTTACTTATTAAAGATTAACTGTCTTTATGACTTCATTTGTATATTTAAGGTTCTTAGATACAATGTTATATATAGGTCAAAGTTTTTTTTCAATACCTTTGGTTCTTAAGTACAAGGTTACCTTTGGATCATGATTCTATCAAACCTAATTTTTACCTTTACGGATTGTTTTAGATTTCTTTCCTAACACCGCAAGTAGCCAAAACAAAGCCAAACAAAACAAAAAATAAAGTTTCATCCCAAATTAATTTAATGTAAAAGGATTAAATTGAAAAAATAAAAAGTAAAAAAATAATTAAAAAAAGGATATCTTGTTTTAATATTCAGTGCATCCCCTCACAATCAACAATAAAAGGCCAATACCTTTAAAAAAATTTTCTCTTTAAAAGAAATCTCGGGTCTTTAACGGGTCCGTCTCAAATGCAGTAAATTACAGTCCATGTGGTTTAAGAAAACAAAACAAGTGGCCTTCATAGGTTCCGTACACGTTTGTTTCCCGGAATTCACTTTCCGGGAAACCACTTTCCAAACTTTCCTGTGTTTGTTTGCCATTAGGAAAGTTGGTCAACGGAAACACTTTCCGGTCAACAGAAAACACTTTCCGGTCAAAGAAAAATTTGGTTTGGTTTCCAGGAAAGTGTTTTCCCTTTTAGCTGTGTTTGTTTGCCATTAGAAAAGTTGGTCAACGGAAAACACTTTCCAGTCAAAGGAAAATTTGGCTTGGTTTGCAGGAAAGTGTTTTCCTGGAAAATTTGGGCGGAAAACACTTTCCGGAAGTTGTGAAAAAATTAGAAATGTCATTATTTGCTGATTATATCAAATTTGATCTCAAACTTTTGATTGCTATATATAATTTGTTTTGAATATTTATTTTTCAATTCCATCTCTTAAAATTTAATTTTTATATTAATTTTGGTCCTTATTTTTATAATTGTTATTTGTTTTTTTCTTATCATTGTTTTATTAAAATTTTTTATCTATCAAATTTGGTCCTCATTCTTTTGATTGTTACTTATTTTATTTGAAATAATTTATGAAATGTTAATTATTATTATTTTAATTTCTTCACCTTTCATTTTTTTTTTATTTTTTAGATTTGATCTCTATTATTTTGATTATTATTTATTTTATTTGAGATAATTTATGAAATTATATTTTTTTTTCAATTTCATTCTCTTTCAACTTTTTAATTTGTAAGATTTGTTCCTCATTATTTTAATAAACTTGAGAAAAATAAAACATTAATAAGTTATTTTCCAGCTCATTTTCCATGACATAACCAAACACTGGAAAGTGTTTTCCAACTTATTTTCCATTACACTACCAAACATCGAAAAATACTTTCCCGGAATTCACTTTTCCGGAATTCACTTTCCAAAAGGAAACTACTTTCCAGCAAACAAACGGGGCAAAAGATTCACTAACAAACAAAGCCTTGAAATAATAATAATAATAATAATAAATGCTTGAAAGAACGAGGGACGTGTAATTCTTGCACTTCCTTCCCTCTCCAATCCATCATCACCGTCATCAAATCCATGGGCATCAATCCTGGAGCAGCAGCGTCGGTTAAAAGGGAAAGCAGAAATGGTGATGGTAATGCCAGAGGCATTGTTAGTACTGTAGAGAGGAGAGCAGCAAAATGCGGGTTCAAAATGAAGAAATCGGAGAGGATCAATACGGCTCGCTTTCGAACCACCAGCCCTTTGAACTCTCCTTCCGCGACTCCTTTTATAATCATTCCTCCCGGCGTCAGCCCAACCGCCTTGCTTGATACGCCCGTTATGCTACCCAATTCTCATGGTCAGGTATAATTAAAAAAATTTATATTCATTATTTTCCTCCAATGGTTTGGAATCATACAGTACATTACATTACAGTCATCTTCTACCACCGGAGATTTTCCATCATCCCCTCCTCTTAAATATGGAAGTTTGTTGCTCAGAGAATGGGTGGTTATGGTGATGGAGATAGGGGAAGTAGTAATTCAAGCGGTCTCTCCTTCAGATTCAAGCCTTATGGTTATGGGGATGCTCTTCCAGGCTTTTGTACTTCAGGAAATCAGGTACTTAATTATACTTTTCAATTTGCTATATTTAAGCTTCGTTACTGTAATGTATCCCTTGGTTCATTCATCTGTAACAATGCATTAATTCTAGTCTAGGAACTATTTTCCATTCTAGTCAAGGTAGCAGATCCTGTTTATTCCTGTTTTGAGACAGAAGGGAAGAATACAGTGGAGATAAAAAAAAATGTATTCCTGCTTTGAAATGATAAAAATTCATTCCAAAACTATTTAAAAATAAATTTATTTTTATGTTTAAGTCTCTGTTTTTCTAACTAAACATGTTTATGTCCTTCTCGAACACTAACCAAACACATAACCTATGTTACTATAGTAATGATCTAAAAGATATTTCATGCTTGTGGAGTTTGGATGGGATTTGCCTTCATTTGTAAATTTTGCAGGAGGGTGTGTATACTAGTTTTCAATTTGTTTATTTTCGCATATTTAAATTGTAATTTATGTGTTTTATTTTTTTTCTTCTTGCATAGGGTAATGATTTTGATTTTGAAGCTAATATCTTGTTGGACCCAGCAATGGATTTTCAATTTCCGATGGGGTTTTCAGAGGAAGCTGCTCTAGAGAAATGCACCAGTGGTTCACGTACTGATGTGAATGTCTTAGATAGCATGATTGCAAATGCCACTTGCTCTTCTGATTCACCTAGTAATCCCATTTATGTACAAAGCGAAACTATCCATGAAGAAAACATTGAGTCGCATCATCACCTTTTGGAAGAACAGAAAGGAACATTACCGGCAACAGCAATCGGAAGGACTTCAGATGACGGATACAATTGGAGAAAGTATGGGAAGAAACTGATTAAAGGTAGTAAACATCCAAGAAGCTATTATAAGTGTAACCATGAAAATTGTCTGGTCAAGAAAAAAATAGAATGTGCCCATGATGGTCAAATAACAGGAATCCTTTACAAAGGTACACACAATCACCCTCAGCCTCAGCCAGGTAGTGGAGCGCCACCTGGACCAGCTTCTTCTTTATATGAAATGCCAGAGATGGGTGAAGGTGGAAACAGTGTTAAGGTTAAAGGTGGATCAGTTCAGAAAAATAGAGAGTCAGGATCCAAGGATATAAAAGTTCATGATGGGAAGGTTGATGGCCTGGAAAGGACATCCTCAACCTCTGTTGTGACC
This sequence comes from Populus trichocarpa, assembly GCF_000002775.5. Lineage (NCBI taxonomy): Eukaryota > Viridiplantae > Streptophyta > Magnoliopsida > Malpighiales > Salicaceae > Populus > Populus trichocarpa. The sequence continues at coordinate 9,085,175 of NC_037303.2, forward strand.
GAGCTTTCAGATCCGTTATCAGCCGCTCAAGTCAAATCATTAGGAACATCTGAATCAACAGAAACTCCAGAGCTTTCCTCCATACTTGCTAGTCATGATGATGGGGTTACTCAGGGAAGCTCATTTAGTGTTGATGTTGATGATGAGTCCGAGTCAAAAAGAAGGTACCCTGTTTAGCATTCAGTGCTTCTAGTCCAGAAGACATGATAGATAGTTTACAGTTTTTCCCCCATTTCAGGAAGATAGAGAGCAGTTTGGTTGAAACAAACATGCCATCAAGGCTTGTCCGCGAACCAAGAGTTGTTGTTCAAGTAGAGAGTGAAGTCGACATACTAGATGATGGGTATCGCTGGAGGAAGTATGGGCAAAAGGTCGTCAAGGGGAATCCAAACCCAAGGTACTGACATTTTACAGCATTTTATGTGTGTGTGAATGGTCTTTGTTCTAAATTATAATGGTATCCTCGTTAGATTGGCTAGCTCTGTGAGGTGGACATTGATGAAACAAGGGTGCGTGGTTGAGTATACATTTATCTGATTGGAAATAATCAGATATTTCTCTGAGTTTTGCTTTTGGAGGTGGATGGAATGATCTTATTGATAATTGGACGAAACGTCAAATGGTAATGGATAAAGAACAACCTTTTGGGTAAAAATTGACAGAATCCAAATTTTATTCTTACATATATGCATGTATACAGTAAAATATTTGGCTCATCTCCGTTAGAATCCTGGGTTTTTGAGTCCCCTTTCTAGCTTGCATATGTTTTCAATTCTGCATTTCTTCATGTTGAATGATGCGTGCATGCAGTTGGCAGCATCTTATTATTTTTCCTCGACATAGGCAAGGTATAGGCATTCAAAGTTGGTGTTTCTCATTTACTTCACAGGAGCTACTATAAATGCACAAGTCCTGGATGTTCAGTAAGGAAGCATGTGGAGAGAGGCTCCCGCAATCTAAAACATGTAATTACAACTTATGAAGGGAAACACGATCATAAAGTGCCTGCGGAGAAACAGCAGTCGCGGATACTCAGCTGGTAGCAATTTGTCCCTGACTGCCGGCGATACACAGCCTGCCCTGGCATTGGCCAGAAACACCAAGGCACAAGTTCAAGAGTTCGCACCCAGTTTTGATAGAAAACCAGTGTTTAACAATGACTATTTGAGATCCAAATATTTCCCTGGAAATTTCAGTAATGAAATGAATCTTTGGTCTTCCTCTATTTACTCAGTGAAGTTTCCTCCCATCTAAAACGTCATGCCATATGATTCTTTTGGGTTCAACAACCACCACCTTGCTGCCAATCACTCCGGTTCTGTCGCCCCCCCTGTTCCAGATTTCCCAAGATCTTTGTCACCATGTCTGCAAACAGCTGCAAATCTTTCTCTGGCTAGAGATGATTGTAGGAGTCATGGGAAACCAGATGACCAAGCTCAGACTTTCCTCCAGGGACAGCAGTGGTAACAAGAGCTAAAGGATGATAAACTTTATGGTGCTAGCCCACTTCATCATGGATAATCTAAAAAATACAGCGTCCTCATCATTGTCCGTATATCATCGCCTCCTGGGGAACTTTCCGTCTTAAAGAACTGCGTCTGCTTTGCTTCTAAAAATTAGACTCGGAGACTGTTTTCCTTCTGGTGTTTAAAGGTCACTAATGCGTAGTAATAAATTATTGGCCCAAGCAATTTAAAACATATATATGTATAGGAAATTGCCTTTATTCTTGCAGAAATTGCTCACGGGTATTTGTATGAATTTTTATCAACAGGTTTTTCTTATTCTTTTTCTTTTCTTTAGAGGGAGGTGGGATGATAGATCCCAATCAGAACTGTTAAAGTATTTATCAAGATATATGCTTTCGGATGAGAACAAACCACAATTTTTTTATAAACAATTGCTTATCTCTTTTATTTCTAAACCAATCTTTAAATAAGCCGTATTATCTAAAAGCAAATAACAACATAACATGAAGCAAATAACAACAGAAAAGCTAGAGTCTAACAAAACAAATTATTTGAAATAATCGGAAAAGCTCCTAAAAACTTGGTCTCTTGTAATCCACATCTCTCATAGGTTGATTTGTGCATGCAACCACTCCGTCACTAGTCAATTCTTCGCCACAATATTTGGGATTCTGTCTGCCATGTCTAGTGGACCATCGTAGTGGCTTATCAATTCTTTTCCCATCGAGCGGATCCTTGTCCTCAAAATCAATAGGAAACTGTTGCTACAGCTTCTGAGCATTTTCCCAGGTAGCCTCTTCCGCAGGCAAGCAATGCCACTGAACTAAATGCTCCATAATAAACTTTTTGCCCTGCTTGACCCAGCATGTATCAAGGATTCTTGTTGGCTCAAGCAACACAACCCTGTTATCTGCTACTAGTGGTAATTATAGACTCACCTCTTTGTTATCCCCAACATATTTTAAGAAGCGACATATGGAACACTGGATGTATGTGCGCACCTTTAGGTAACTGCAGCTTATATGCGACTTGGCCAATTCAACAGAACCGGATACGGCCCAAAGAATCGACTTGCTAGCTTATGATGAATACGGTTAAAGGCGGTATGCTGCCGATACGGTTGTAATTTCAAGAACACCATGTCACCTACTTGAAATTCCACATCCTGTCGTTTCCGATCAGCCCCCTGTTTCATGCGATTACGAAACACTACCAAATTGGATTTAAGCTGTTCAAGAAGTTCGTCCCTGCGAATTAAACTTTGGTCCACGTCGTTCACAGGTGAGTCTCTAGCTTGGTAGTAGGGAATGGTTGGTGGAAGGCGACCATAAAGAGCACGAAAAGGCGTCATCCTAGTGGAAATGTGATAAGTGGTATTGTACCACAACTCAGCCCACAGTAGGTGCTTTGTGCCCTTCTTTGGTCATTGATGAACAAAGCTTTGGAGGGACTATTCAAGGCAGTGATTCACCACTTCCGACTGCCCATCGGTTTGTGGGTGATATGTTGAGCTAAGCTTGAGTATGGTGCCTGTCATAGTAAAGAATTCCTGCTAGAATTTACTGATGAAAATGGGGTCACAGTCATTGACTATTTACTAGCGCATGCTATGAAGCTTGATTACACCTTCCACAAATTTTTCGGCTACCACCCTAGTAGTGAAGGGATCAGTTAAAGATATAAAATAGGCATACTTACTAAACCCGTCGACGACCACCAGAATGGTATCCTTGCCATGAGATATTGGCAGGCCTTCAATGAAATCAAGTGTGATGTCATCCCATACTTGATAGGGAATGGGCAACGGTTGGAGAAGACCTGCTAGTATGAAAGCTTCAGATTTTGTCTTTTGGAAGATCTCATAAGTAGAGACATAGTCTTAGACATTTTTATACATGTTTGGCCAATAGAATTGTATGGCTAGCCTCTTATAAGTGCGCAAGACTCTGGAGTGTTCTGCAAGCTTACTATTATGAAATTCAACCAAAATTTTCTTGTGAATCTCTTGAATTTGAGGCGCCACTACTCTGGTTTTATAAAAAACCAAGCCATCACGTAGCATGTAGGACGCTCTTGACTGATCTTGGGCGGCGTGACTTAACTAGATAGTGTACTCATCACTACGTGTAGCTTCCTTTATTTCTTCCCACATGTGGACCTGCGACACAAATAAATTATTGAGGATTGGGTTGGTTGGCTTACGTGAAAGTGCATTTGTAGCGATATTTTCCCAACTGGGATGGTATTGAATTTCATAGTCATAGCCCAGCAGTTTTGCCACCCATCGTTGTTGATCAAGGGTTATGATTCGTTGTTTCAAGAGGTATTTAAGACTCCTTTGATCATTTTGAATGATGAACTTCCTGCCAAGGAGGTAAGGTCGCCATGTGCGAATGGCTTCTACTATCGCCAACATTTCCTTGGCATAAACGGACCATGATCGCTTTAAGATTCCCAATGCTCAGCTCAATAAAGCAATTGGCTTCCCTTGTTAAGAAAAGATTGCACCGATCCCATCACCTGATGCATCGGCCTCAATGGTGAATGAGTTGTTGAAGTTGGGCATTACTAGCGTTGGCGTGGTGGTCATAACACTTGTAAGTGCGAGGAAGATGACTTTTACTTCATCATTCAGCCGAACTGGCCTTTCTTTAGGAGATTGGTGAGAGAGCGGGCGATGACACCATAATTTTTCACAAATTTCTTGTAATACCTGGTGAGTCCTAAAAACTCACGTAATTCAGAGATATTAGTAGGACTAGGCCATGCTACCATGGCTTCTATTTTTTCCACATCTACCTTAACCCCTTGTGATGTAACAATATGTCCCAAATATTCAAGCTCGTGCTGACCAAAAGCATATTTTTTTTCTTTGATAAAAAATCGATGGTGCCATAGTACCTCTAAAGTTGTTTTCAAATGTTGCAAATGAGTTTCCCAAATTGGGCTATAAATTAAAATGTTGTAAAAAAAACGAGGATATTTTTTCTGAGATAGGGTTAAAAAATAGAATTCATGATGACTTGGAAGGTGAAAGGGGCACTACACAGGCCGAAAGGCATGGCCAAATACTCGTAATGACCAAATACTCGTATCCTACCCTGAGTTCTAACTTGATAAAATAGGTGGCACCATGCAACTCGTCCAACATATCTTCTATTATCGGGATGAGGAAGTGGTCTTTGATAGTCACGGTGTTGAATGCACGATAGTCAGTACATAATCACCAACTACCATCTTTCTTCTTAACTAGAAACACCGAGGATGAAAAGGGGCTAGTACTTGGCCGTATGATTCCTCGGTTGAGCATCTCTTGCACCTGCTTCTCAATTTCCTCCTTCTGGAAGTATGCATACCGGTATGGTCGTACGTTAATTGGTTCGGTTTCTTCTTATAGAGGAATGAAATGTTCTACTTCTTTTGCAGGTGGTAATTGGGTGGCTTCAGCAAAAACATCTACGTAATGTTCTAACAATTTGTGCATGGCTGGTTACATGTCTTCCTACGCCACATCCATTAGTGAATGCACACAGATGGCAAATAGAGAATGACCTTGATGAAATTCCTTTGACAACTCCTTAAGGGAAGCTTTTTGGATTGAACGTTGGTCCAATCTTTGCAACTTTTATAGTGTATACTCCCATTGAAATTCCATAGTGAGTTGCTTCCAATTGCAAGTGACTGACCCTAGCATCTCCAACCATTGAAAGCCTAGTACCAAATCGAGACCTGTTATGGGAAGGGCATATAGGGTGAGCAGAAAAGGAATATCCTGTAGGTTGACTGGTACCTGTTCAAATCTCCCTTGGCAACTTAACTTCTCCCCGTTGGCGACTCATACTTTGAAAGGGTCGATGGGAACCACGGGTAACCATAAAAGACGAGCAATACGGTCAGTAATGAAGTTATGAGTCGAATCGCTATCGATGAGGGCTACTACCTCCAATGATCTAATCTTAGCTGCCACCCTTATTGTCTTGGGTGAGGACCATCTTGTTAGTGCATGTAGCGAAATCTTGGGCTCTGGCTCTGTTTTAAGTTCACTCTCCACGTGATATTCATTTGTCACTTTTTGCATTTGAAGGAATTGGTTCCGACAAGTGCTTCCAATAACAACAATTACGGCCCTCGATATTTATGACCTGCAGTGAATATATTATTACAATTAAAGCTCAACCCTATGGTTCGTCTTTTCTGCATTTCTTCCCACGATAAGCGTTTGACTAGGAAGGTTGGTTTGATGCCGGCTAGATTGGGAAGATTTGGTTACAAACGGTTGATTTGGGGTGGTCGTGTGAATCTTCGTTGTCGAACCAACTGTTCTTCCTTCATCCTCGCAAGGCTAATAGCTTCTTTCACTGTCCGTGGTTTGATTATCTAAATACCTTCAGCAATCTCGGATTTTAATCCGCCCATAAAGGTCCCTACCAACGCCTTTTAAGTTCACCCCTAAACTCGATTGCCCAACTTCTCAAATTCTTGCTGATACTCTCGTAGAGATCCTACTTGTCATATGTGTGAGAGGGCCTCATCAAAAATTTTATCGTCTGTAGGTCCAAATCGAGCCTGCAATTCCTCCTATAAAACTGCCCACATGACCTCTCTCCTTTCTTCACGAAATGTATGGTTCAACAATCTCCACCATTGGTTGGCTTCACCTTCCAGGTGAAAGGATGCCAAAAAAACCTTTTATGCTTCTGTCGTGGTTTGGAACTCAAAGAATTAGTCCACTCGACCAAACCACTTTTTTAGGTCGCCCCGTAAAAATCTAGGAAACTCAAGTTTGGTTGTTTTATAAGACACCACCAAACGGGGTCCGTCATTGTTATCTATGTGAGAACATGAATATGCATCTTGCTCATGAGTGCCTTGGTTGGTGCTTTCTTTGTTGGAAAAAAACATTTCAAACATACAGTTGAGTGTGGCCTCCGTTGACTAAATTTGTCTGCCATTCCCAGCTCCATTCGATGCACAGTCCACTGAGCCCAGCTTCCAGAATTTCAATATGTTCTTTGTTGGTGGACATGATATCAACCTGGCTCTGATACCAATGATAGGTCCCAATCAGAATTGTTAAAGTATTTATCAAGATATATGCTCTCTTCAGGTGAGAACAAACCATAAATTTTGGATAAACAACTGCTTACCTTTTCTATTTCTGAACCAATCTTTAAATAAATTGTAGCTTAACAAACTATCTAAAAGCAAGGAAACTAACAGGAAGCAAATAACAATAAAAGCAAACTAAGCTAGAGTCTAATATAACAACTTATTCAAAATAATCGAAAAACCTCCTAAAGACTTGGTCTCTTGTAATCCACACCTCCCATAGGTTGATTCGTGCATGCAATCACTTTGTCACTGGTCAATCTTCATCACAATATTTGGGATTCTGCCTGCCACGTCTGGTGGAACTTCATAGTAGCTTATCATGGGACTGTTGCCTATAATTGGGTTTTCTACTTCTTTTTTCAATCTTTGTTTTTAAGAGGATATCAAGGGCTGGAAATATCGGTTGCCCCACTATTATTTTTAATCATATCAATCATTTTAAAGTAATTTTTATAGTTTTTAACCTTTCTATCCACTTTTATAAACGAGATAAAATTAAAAAAAAAACTAGATTTACTGTAGCTATTTTACTATTGTTCTAGACTTGTAATCAACGTGGGTTATAACAGTGAAAAGATGATTTTTTTTTCTTGACAATAACACACAAATGCTCTTGGCAATGGAGATATAATGGTTTTTTTTTGTTTATTGAATAGTAAAATGACTTATGTTAACTTGAATAAAAAAACAATATGCACTAGCGGGTAGGTTTAATTTTAACTTTTTAATTTTATTTACACAGTAAAATTTTTATAAAGTTATTGGATGAAAATTGTATTTGCCTCCATGTCAAAGGGTTTTTTGTTCTTTTTAGTTAGTTTTTTTTTTTGTTATTATAGAGTTTAATCATGGGCATTTTAGCATTTTACCATAAATAAAATATTATTTATTCTGAAAAAGTGGGATGCACGTAATTTATGCAGACATGTGTGGGTTCCCTCTCAGACAACGCGTACGACGTTGTTTGGTGACCTAACTTTAGCTTCTACAATGGCATTTTAATCCCTATAGCGTCGCCTCCATTCTTGGGCGGCGCTTACGGAAAAAATATGTTAGGTTTTGCGTCAATGGCCGTTTCTTTTTTTTCTTTCCTCTATCTTCCTTGATTTTAGAGCCAACCACTCCATATTTTCAAACAATCCTTCAATTTATTTTTCTTTTAGATCTAGTCATTGCTCTTTTTATTTCTATTTATCTTATTTTAGATTATGCATGCAATTGGAATTTTCTTTCAATTTAATCCTTATTTAGTTTTTTTTAGCTTTCAGATTTAGTCCATATTCTTTTCATTTTGATTTTTCGTTTTAAATTATTCTCTTAAATGAATTATCTTTTTATTTACATCCCTTAATATTTTATATAATTCTCTTAATTGATTAATTATTTTCATTTACATCCTTCAATATTTTATATTATTCTCTTAATTGAGTAATATTTTTCATTTATATCCTTTAATATTTTATATCATTCTCTTAATTGAATTATTTTTTGAATTGCATCCCTCAATATTTTAGTTCATTTTATTTTATGTCAAATTTATTTCTTATTATTTTGATTGCTATTTGTTTTGTTTTTAATCTTTTTTTATTTGATTTTTTATTTATTTCTTTCCTTAGCATTTTATTGACCGGGATTTTGTGAACCTTTCGGGTCATGAGTTTGAAAGATTTGATTGGGTTAGCTTATATCTTTCTTTTTTCAGGTCCTTTTTTACAATTGGTTTTTGATGGTATCATTCTTCTATAGAGTTATCTCAATCTTATGTGTAAAGTCACGAGTTTCACATGTTAACCCAATATTGCTCAGGGCAATATTTGTTTATATTTATTTTTTGTTGTTTTTGCCTTTTTTTTTCATATTAATCAAAATTTAACCCGGTTATCAAATTTTTATTACTTCTTTAAAAACATAATCATCTCCAAATTTTTTTTTCAGGTTATAAAAAATTGGTCTGGCTCACGACATCGCGCGGGCTCCAATCAAGTATTTTACTAAATTTGTTAGGTAATGTTTTGGGACAAAAAAGATGGAAACAAAAACATATTTGATTGAAGAGACAAAGATAAATATATAAAAATAAATATGTTTTTGAGACAATTTTAAAGTGAATTTATATATTGTGTTTTAAACAGGAGGTATATAGCAGATATATTTTTTAAGATAATTTTATTTTTTTACCCCTAAAATGTTCATGTAAAAAATCCTAAACATGTCCAACTAAAGTATTTAAGGATAAAAATAGTTATTATTATAATTTTAAAACTCAATCTTGGCAACGGGTCAGAAGGGTCAACCATTTTATTTTAAGATGGAAACGTCATTGTTTTGACAAAAAAACAAAAGTCAAATGGGTTTCATAACTAGGGTTATTATACTATTATTAACACTTAAGTCTTGTCTGTTTGCCGGAAAGTAGTTTTCTTTTGGAAAGTAAGTTCCTAGAAAGTGAATATTTTTTTTTATGTTTGGTGGTGTCTTGAAAAATGAGTTAAAAAAGACTTTACAGTATTTAATTATGTTATAGAAAATGAGATGGAAAATAATTTATTAATATTTAATTTTTTTTTCAAGTTTATTAAAAAAATAAGGACCAAATCTTATAAATAAAAAAGTTGGAGGATGAAATTAAAAAAATATATAATTTCATAAATTATCTCAAATAAAATAAATAACAATTAAAATCATGAAGACCAAATCTGACAGATAAAAAAAGTTGAAGGATGATGAAAAAAAAAAAATTACAATTTTATAAATTATTTTAAATAAAAATAAATAGCAATTAAAAGAATAGGGATCAAATATAAAAGATAAAAATTTTCAATTAAGAAAATGATAAGAGAAAAGAAAATAACAATAAAAAGAATGAGGACTAAAATTTATATAAAAATAAAATTAAATTAAATTCTAAGGGATGAAATTGAAAAACAAATTCAAAACAAAATATATAGCAATCAAAATATTAAGAATTAAATTTGATATAATCATCAAATAACAAGACATATCTGATTTTTCCACAATTTCTGAAAAGTATTTTCCACTAAAAATAAAAGGAAAATACAAGCTATTTTTTTTACTAGAAAATGTTTTTTGTTGATCATTTTTCATAAAATAAACTTGCTTAATGTAAACTATATATATATATATATATATATATATAAAAGTGGAATAACAACAATAGTTTTCCAACATTGTCCTGTTCTCGCATCTTGCCCTACCAAAAGCCATTAATAGGAGCAGAAAAAAACCTAAAAAAGAAATTTGATCCACACGAGGAACAAAAAAAATTTGCAAATGAGATTATAATTATAAGATTATTTTCGCATCAAAATATTATTTTTAATTATTTTTGGTCTATACTCTACTATTAAGATATAACATTAAATTTAACATTAATATATATTGTATTTTTTTTTTATGAAAAAAATAATTACTCTCATAGGATAGGATATTTGAAACTAATATTTGTTATATATATATATATATTGATCAAAAAAGAAACAAACATAATAAGCATGTGGGGTTGAAAAGAAAGATCTATTTTTTTAAAGTTAGATAATTTTTTTTGAAGTAAAATAATAATAAAAAAATCTAAATAACAAAGGATTTTTTTTTGTTTTAATTTCAAGGGGCTCAAAGTGCATCAAGTAAAAAAATTAAAAAAAATTAACAATTAGGTCAAATACATTTCCCACCCACAAACATGGCCATAAAACTAGGAATTGAAAATAAAAATAGTCAATGAAAAAAAAGTTTAAACAAATACAGAAGTGAACTTGGGTCAATATATTATATCTAGGATACTGGTCATGCTTTTAACTAAATTTAATAATATTTTATTTATGAAGTTATTTTTCATTTAGTTATACACAAATCAAGGATGCGGTGCAAAAAAATAGTTGTTTTTTAAGTTAAATAAAAAAATTAATTTTTTAAGCCAAATAAAAAAAAGGGTTACATGTGCCATTTGAACAACAATTCAAAAAATAAATCAAACAAAATATTACAAGTAAGCATAATTTAAGGAATTCATTTAATTTAATTCATCTTTATAAAAGCTAAATTTTAAAAATATTGACAAAAAAATAGATAATCGAGTTGACCAATGTCATTTTTAAAATCAATGAAAAATCCTATAGACATCAAATAAAAATATAATGGAGGCCAATCTCCAATTTAATCAAATGTTAAAAAATAAAACTGAAAAAACAAGAGCTTACAAAAAACAAATGAATCTAAATAAATCTTTTAAACCTAGGTTAATCTTCCAAATTCACAACCCGTTAAATCTTAAACCGAGACTCAATTAAGAAACCCAATTCAATATTGAATGATAAAATAAAAAAAATATCAATTTTAAAAATTTGTTAAAGTAAAAAAATAGCAATAAAAAAATGAAGGATGATGAAATTATATAAAAAAAATAATTTAAAAATGATCTTAAATAAAATAAATAGCAATCAAAAGAATGGGGACTAAATATGATAGATTACAAAAATTAAAGAATGATGAAATTGAAAACAAATTTCAATTCTATAAAATAATTCAAACTAAAAAAAATCAATTAAAATAATAAGGACTAAGTCTAAAGGAAAAACAAATGGAAGAGTTGCCGTGAAATTTTGAAAGGCTAGCGTGGAGATTGAGGAGAAAAGAGAAAAGAAGAAAAAATAAAAATTCAATCGGCACAAAATCCAAAAGGATCACATCACACGTGCCACACAGGGATGTAATATCCACCATGATGAATTGAAAAAACACTAAGGAAAGCTATTTTTTTTTATCGTCGTAAGTCAGTGCAAACGCCGTTTAAGCATGACAGAGTGACTTATTCGCCGACGCCTTCAATAAACATGCCAACCACTTTTTTATTTCTTTGCATTAATTAAAAGATCAAAATTGCCCTTAAAACTACATGATAGTAAAAAAAAAAAAAAAAAAGAGGAAAGTATGAATTAGCCCCAGGTTAGAAAAATCTTGATTCACAGGGCAATTGATTCATTCTATAATGTTATAAAATGTAAAATATCAAAAACATCCCTAGACTCATGTATATACTTTTTTTTTTTTTTTGCTTTTGGAAGCATTTAATTAATTATACAACATGAAAAGTTTGAAAAAACCAATATACCCCCATTAATTTAACTAAGACAAATGGATCATGTGAAAAGACCGTATTATTATCGAGAGACAAAAGGAGAGGGGCAAAATAGCAAAATCCACTATTACAATTTACATAATTTATTAACCCAACCCAACCTAAAGTTTGGCTCACTCTGATTCAAAGATTCGATCCATCTATTATTAACCAACTCCTCATTTAGGGTGCAACAAAAGGCAATATTTGTAAGTAGTGTTTGAGAATGTGATTGAAATTATATTTTTTTAAAATTTAAAATTTTATTTTTATTTAAAATTAATTTTTTAATATTTTTAGATCGTTTTGATATGTTGATATCAAATAATTTTTTAAAATAAAAAAATTATTATTTTAATATATTTTCAAGTAAAAAATATTTTGAATTATAATAATAAAATTAATTTTTAATATTTTAATATACTAATATTAAAAATAATTTATTAAATAAAAAATATTATTTTAATATATTTTTAAATAAAAAATACTTTAAATTAATCTGAGAATAACTCTATTTGCGGTAGTTAATGTGTCGACCACGAATAAAACAGAATAGAAAGAATATAAGATAGGAAGAAACATTATAGTGTAAAGAAGCTAACACCATCGTATCAATCCATCGAAATTCATATCCCTTTTGAAATTACTTATAATTTTTTATCATACAAAAAATGGTTCTCTTTTCAGGAACCAAATCCTACTTTTACTCTTCTCCCATACTCTGCAAGTCCACTGCTAGTAACAGCAACCACAGCCATGCTGCCCATTCTCTGGACGCTGCCTACATCAAACGCGCCGCTCAAATCGCTGACAATTCCGCCGGATTCTCCTCTCCCCACCCCAATTTCGGGTGCGTTATCGCCACACATTCCGGAATTGTCGCCGGAGAGGGCTATCTGTACGCGCAGGGGACCAAGGCTGCGGAGGTTCTTGCGGTGGAGGCTGCGGGCGGTTTTAGCAAAGGCAGCACTGCTTATTTGAATATGGAACCTGGTGATTGCCATGGTGACCAATCCGCTGTCTCTGCTCTTGTTCAGGTTTTTCACTTGGATTTTTAATTGTTTAGTTTGTTGATATGTAAGATAATTTTTTTTTAATAATCATGATGATAATTAATTATTCTGTGATAATTAGATTTATACATTATGACGTAGTAGTTTGATTGATTGACGTTTGCGTAGATTAGGCAGGAATTACAAGAGTTGTGGTTGGAATCAGACATCCTTTGCAGCATCTTCATGGGAATGCTATACGCTCACTAAGAGGTCAAGGTTTGCAGGTTGATGTTGTTGGTGAGGATCTAAAGAGTAAAATTATGGAGGTAAGATTTTGTTTGTCTGTAAACAACCATTTTATTCTCCGAGACATTGAGGCTGTACATCTGACTTTTGCAAATCTACTACAGCTTCTTTACTGACCATGTCATTTGCTAAGTTGGTCCTTGCTGATTCTATTTGCCAACCATATATTTTTTTTCTAGGTTTTGCTAACAATTGCTTTGTAAAGCACAGTTTTACGGCACAGAAGCAAGCTAGTTCCTGGTGAATTGATTCACTCCGGTAGAGCAGGAAAAAAATAATTAAATTTCACTTAGTCAGCTAATCGAGCTTTGGGACAACAATTTATTTGAACAATAAAATCCAAACATGGTTTTTCCAAAAAATCATCTACGGAGCTCTAAGAACTCGGCATAGTTTCTTGATTAATTGCTTACAGTTCTTTGCCATCAGTGCTAATATTAACTGTATTTTGATGTGACAAGAGAACAAACTGATCGATTCTTCTCTGGATAATTTGTCTAAAAAAAGAAAAGAAAAGAAGGGCAAACAAGAACAACTTCAAACATTCATGTTAATCATCAAACATATTGAGTAATATGATGGATAAGTACAGATTGTCAATACATGTACCCCCATATCAAGTAGGTTATTCAGTTGCTTGTTTTTTGTGTCTTGATTCAAGTAATGGCTGGTGGATTATTAGAGCTTGAAGAGGTACAGTAGGCTTGCTTTGAATTTTATGAAAAGATGCATATGCATTAACTTTAGGTACTAATTTTTGTATATGGCATACTTCTTTAAATTTGACAATCATTTGTGTAAACTTGTGAAAGTTAGTGGCACATGCTTTATATATTCTCTCTTTCTTTACACTATGTACTCAGGAAGCTCGAAAATCTTGCCTACTTGTGAATGCTCCTCTAATTCATCGAGCAACTTCCCAAGTTCCCTTCTCTGTTCTCAAGTATGCTATGACTCTTGACGGTAAGCATTATGGAGATATAGAGATCTTATTGACTCTTAGGCTAAACCGTGCAAACCCCCCCTTGAACTATTAGCCATTTTGATTAACATCTTTATTTTTCTGATTTCATCAAACTATAATGTTTTTTATTGACACCCCTTCTTTTATATTCCATCTAAGTTAGCTGTTAAAGATCACATGCAAGTCTCAGTGTTTTCCTTGTAAGAATACTAAAAAGTCATCAAAAAGTCATTAAACCATCGATGGTTGATTTCTTGATGATAATTTTGTCATATCGTTGTAAATGATGTTTTTAGCATTATATCGGGGGAGTTTATTAATTTTGATGCTTTTTTTCAATTTTTTAATGATATTTTGTAACGAAACTTTTGCAACTCACATGTTATTTAATGGACAAATGGACAGACTGTAATGGAAGGGGTGATTTCAGGGGTTGAAATCAGATAAAAAAAATTCAAGGGGTGTCAATTATAGCCAGGGGGGGTGCTTGTATGGATTAACTTGATTCTTATTTCCGTTTCAGAATTGAGGGAGAAGTTTAATAAATTTTTTTTTTGAGGGTGAAGTAAATTATCTTCCAAATTACTTAAACAGATACCTTGAACTTTTGGTAAAGAAGTCTGACAATAGTCTTCGTTGATGCAAATAGGAAAAATTGCCACTACTAGTGGGCATGCAACATGGATAAGCAGCAAGAAATCAAGGAATCGAGTTTTTGAACTACGGGGTAGAAGCGATGCCATTATTGTTGGGGGAAATACTGTACGCAAGGACAGTAAGTATGATCATTACTTTTTGACTTTGTAATTTTTTTGCTGATTATGTGGTATTAATTTGTTATTTGAATTAGATCCACGTTTGACAGCCAGGCATGGAGGTGGGCATACACCCATACGGATTGTAATGACACAAACATTTAATCTTCCTGAGGAGGCAAACCTTTGGGACATTTCTGATGTATCTACCATTGTTGTGACACAAAGGGGTGCCAGAAGGAGCTTCCAGAAATTACTTGCATCCAAAGGAGTCGAAGTGGTTGAGTTTGATATCCTAAATCCTAGAGAAGTTATGGAATACTTTCATGATCGTGGGTATCTTTCCATATTATGGGAGTGTGGAGGGACACTGGCAGCATCTGCTATTTCATCTGGTGTGATACACAAGGTTCCTATTTTTCTTTTTTCAAATTTTTTATTCTCTTTGCGAGATATCATATGTCGGTGTGCAAGCAGCATTTTAGATGTTTATGTATAATTCGGAAGCTTTTTTTAGTCTTCAACGAGGCACATTTTTTTCCAAATGATCATCTATAGAATTGAAGCATGGTTAGTCTCTAGAAATTTAATTCCAGTGGAGTAGGCGCTTTTGTTTTTAATAATGGTGGTATATTCTAAACTGGTCGATTAGTGCGGCCTCAAATACAAACAATGTAGCATTGGTTGGGGGGGTGTGGGGGAGCAGGGGTGTTGATGGGTTTAGTAGTTTTCAACAATTACCCTATCTTATGACATGCGGAAATAAAATTTACAATCCTTCGTAGTGTGGGGAGCATGGTTTCTCTCAGCTTAAATATGTCTCTTTGAATACTGGCATTAGTTAAGTCCTTTCAACTTCAGCTGAATGCCTAACAATCAGCAGTTCATAGTTTTTTTTGTTTTGTTTTGTTTTGTTTTTTTTCTGACTTCTGTAAAATCCAACGTTATAATTAGCCACTGCCATATTATGTGATGCTTGCAATTTTGTTACATTTGCAATCAAATTTTGTTCAGTTATTTCTTATGAATCTAAAGTGGCTTAGTTTATCTATGCATGGGTGTCTTCTAAATGTGCCATCAATTATTAATTTAGCTTTTATTTTTCTAGCTTGATGCAAATGTATCTTACATATTTTTCAGTATTTTTTATGGACCAAGAACTTTAATGCAGATTGTTTGTTTGCCTTAGTTGACCAGTTTTTTAGTAGAAACTTGGATTGGTTTGGTTAAACTTGTCAGGTAAGTTTTATTAAGCAATCACCTACATCAGCAGTTGAGTTTTAGTGTTTGAGAGATGCTTCTATATCAATTACTCTTATGCATGGGCTCACTTTCCCCCAATAATGAGCACAGTCTGTAATACTGGTAATTTGAGAAGTGAATATGGTCCGAATGTAAACACTTCCTGATCTAACACCATGCTGAATAATTGCATCTAGTTCCTGTTCTAACTTCTTGTCCACCAATCGCTTTCTCAAAAAGTCCAAATAATGGAGAGACAGAGTTATATGCTAAAAAATTGTCAATTGACATGCAAGGGTGTTGAGAAAAGTAATTTCTCCAACTTTTGCATTGCAACTCCTATAGGGATTTGATTTCCATTAATGTTGTTATCTTACTACAACTCCATTGCAGGTTTTTGCATTTGTTGCTCCTAAAATTATTGGTGGAAAGAATGCGCCATCTCCTGTAGGTGAGCTGGGAATGGTTGAGATGTCACAAGCCTTGGATCTAATTGATGTTTGCTTCGAGCAGGTTGGTTATCATTCCTCTCTCTCTTTCTCCCTTGTATGCATAATTAGTTTTAGTTGTTTCCAAGATAGTTTATGATTGATGAACATATTTTCACGGAATTTGCTTGTAATTGATTGTATTGCAGTGACACATACTCTGCTTAATGCTTTAATCCATAATTTAGACCTGTTTGAGAAATTTGAATCAGTTCCTCGTTCTTAATTGGCTTTTTATGATTAAAGTGTTTGCGATGTGCATAGTAGGAACAAGAAGAGTTTGACAAGGAACAGGGAATGACTATTACTATAATGTCTTTACTTTGTCAAGTGCATATATATGCCTGTTGCCTCAGTTAAACATGGAAATCTAAAGCCTTAGGATGCCTTTGATGCAACAACACCGAGGGTAAAACCAGCAACAGGGTTATCACTTGATTTCTGGGCTTTGTTTAACAGCTGACCATCTCTTCCACTGGACTTAGAAGAGAAGGCCATGAGTAACAGAAGTGTTACCTGGGCTTCGATTATAGAGAACAAAGTGTTAACTATTGGTTGTGGGTGATATCTGTTTCCACAGGCATTTCCCAGAGGTTTCTAATAAAGGTGCCCTTAGTACTTTGAATATTTAAAAAATCAAGAAAAAAACCTATTTTCTATAAGTTACTTGGAACTTTGAACCCAGACATGCATTGTAATTGCATCCAGTATTAGACTAGACCCTTATTAAGTTAATAACGAGCATACCAATCAAAAGGCAAACTGACAGTTTATGACAGTTTTATCACTATCCTATTCTGAATACCCTCTGTCCTCTTTTTTTTTTTATTTTTATTTGTGAATAATTGCTGCTTGATTTATTAAAATATAAGATAGACTTAATTAATACTAAAACAGGACTTTTTGTCACACAATTGACCCTTGTGAGTTAGTGTTGGAAGAGGAAAACAGCAGAAAACAAAAATCACAGCAGAATAATGGCTAAATTTAGGGTAAACTGAAGTTGGAACGAGATAATTAGGGTTTAGGGGTCATAAGAAACCTCTAAAATCTGAATAGATTGATAAAATAACAAAAACTACTTTCTAGAATAACCTAGCAGGAGCCAATTTATGTTAGTCTAAGGCCTATATCGCTTTAGACTAAATGGATTCCTAGTCTTAGTCCTGAAGTAAAACTACTTGGCCTCTAAAGGAAAAAAATTAAAAAGTCACATGCTAATCACATGATCCTAAATTAATTAAAATAATTCTAAAGAGAGCTCCTGCATCACCTTAATATGCGATAAGAGTCATGAAATGAATATTGCCCTCTACTCTTGTCCATGAAAATACTTGACCTGACTTTAAAGCTTTGTATTGTTTGTGCCATATGCTTGTCACCTAATATAAGCTATAAAAAATCTCTCCAGTTCGCTGAACATTTTTGTTTATTGTTAGTATATTGATTATTAGTAGAAGTCATTGTATGTTATAATGTTTTCCATCCAGTTTAATGAGGCATGTGGCAACACAATAATTTTCCTCATTTTTCCAAGTGAGCTATAATTCTTCACCCATCTAACTTCAACTAATATTTTAATACAAACAATTGTTCATGTAAAAGCATTTAACTAGTGAATATTAACCTTTTAGATCAACTGGAGTATGCAATTATTATGATGCTCTTTTCCCTCAAATGGCTACTTGGCTGGTGAAAGTTTCCTTGATTGCATTGTTTTATATGTCAATTATTTTTGAAATGTCAATGTGAAAAAAAATAGCAAGCCAATTGTCTGTGGACATTACAATTGAGAAAACAAGCCTTCAAGAATCAGAATGAAAGGAATTAAAAGTATGTGCATATTTAGCCCTCCTTCTAGTAATAACTATACTCTGCATGTATGTTTTGCAAAATGTCTTTCATCCTCTTGATTATGTGTGCATTGATGCTTCCTATGCTTGAACTACAGGTTGGACCAGACATGCTTATCAGTGGATTTTTACAGCCTGTACCGGACTTGGTACCAGTTATTCCATCAGAGGATGAAACCTTTGCAATTGATCCTTCTATCACCCCTTATGAATCGAGGATCATATTCTTCTATAAAACATGGGATCCTTATGGAGCTTTTTCGAATTTTTCTCCGCATCCAATTCAAATGCCTGATGGAAGTGGTGCTTATGCCACATGGTCAAGCGTAGAGCACTATTACCAGGCACTCAACTTTTCAGCATCAATCTGTTTTCTCTTTGTCAATCTGTAAAGGCTGTCATATATATTTTTTTTTTTGGAATTTTAGGCACACAAGTTTGTGGGGGTGGATGAACCTGTGGCAAAGGATTGTGTTGAGAAGATCAAATTTGCCAAGAGCCCTGAGGAAGCAGCACGAATGGGAAGATCAATGCAGAAGCAGCGCCCAGATCTGGTGAGTTTCCTAGTTTTAACAGAAATTCAACTTGGGCCCTTTTCTGACATATGACTATTTGTAATGGGCAGAAGCTCATTTTGTTATGTTTGCATACTATCTCTGAACCTTAGGAGGAATCAGCATGACATAACTTAAGTAAACTTGAAATACAAGAGTAAAGTATCTCACAAGTCTTTTCTTACTTCCTCTCAGCAGTTGTGCAAAACGATTGACAAACATGTACTACAAACATATACTAAATACTATATAATTTAGAATTGCATGATAGAAGTTATTAATGAGGGAGACTCAAGTTCCTTGATCAGTTCACGTGAAGACATTGATGCTTGTAGTTTGGATGGTTATGCAATCCAGTGTGGAGTGGTATGGTACTTAATTAAAACATAAAACTCTTTGCCCTGAATTGTTAAGAAACAATTTTGTGATTTCATGTCCGTGATTTTTTTTGGGGTACTTTCTAGCTGTCAGCATCTTTTTAGGGAGGAGAGGCTGGGACCTTGATATTATAAAACTCTACAGAAGTAGAAAAAAGGGGCAATTATTTATGAACATTATGTTCTAACATAGGATGCCTGCACACCTATTTCCATGTCTTTCTTCCAATATAAGAAGAAGATACTCGTCTTGGGAACAGCATGCATGCTGGAATTAAATACCTTGAGTATATCCTAGTGGTAATCTGATAGAAGCCAATACTGTGATGAACCAGGTGAGGTCTGACTGGGAAGGTTTGAAGATTGATGTCATGTATAGAGCATTGAAATGCAAGTTCTCCATTTATCCTCATTTGCAATCTATGTTGCTATCAACTGCTGGATCTGTTCTTGTTGAAGCTTCTCCACATGATCTTTTTTGGGGTGGTGGGCGGGAAGGGGAAGGCCTAAATTATCTGGGCAGGCTGCTGATGCTCATAAGGTCAGAGTTTCTTGGTGAGTGCTCCTCACCAAGTGAAATCACTTGCGAAGCTCTATAATATGCAGCGAAAGAAAGCATGTAGAGAATGAATATAGATTGTTGGTGCAAGATGAAGTGTTATCCAAAGTGGTGAGTAAATTCTATTGCTATCATAACTCACGAGTCAATCAGTCCACTTCTCCTTTTGTATGCAGGACGGGTGTCATCATTCAGACAATCTTTTTCAAATAAGATTGGTCAGATAGGTAATTCAGAATAATTTAAAGATTTATAGAGTATTTTGCAATGTTGGAAGCCTGGGAAGTGTTTTGCGTAGAACTTGTACTGAATGCCATTTGGCTGCACACTGAGTTAACATCCGCTCTGTGAATATCCTATTACTTATCTGAATCTTATCTTCTTTCAAATAAGGTATTTTTTTCGTATAGGAGAAAATAAGTTTGTTAACCTTCGAGATAATGACTTCTTTCATTTCCCTTTTGCAAAATTAAAGCTCACTTGCGTCAGACCAGTGTGAAATGAAAGCATGGCTTGCCATCATTTTCTGTGTTCATATTTTTTCTCTCTCTACAATGCCGGGGATAGATGTCCATTGTACAAGGAAGAAATGTTGTACAGATTTGTGTGGTTAATTCACCCCCCAATACATGTCCCTTACACTAGCTCAAAGATATCAAGTAGTAAAATTGTTTATGTGAAGTTCCTTTGTAAGTATATTAGTAAACTTGCTTTGTGGTTGGAACATATAATATACAAATCATTCCATTATCAATCTTTAATTTCTTTGATAAAGTGTTTATCAACTTCCACATGCTTTGTTCTATCTTAAAGACTGAATTGTGAGCAACTAAGATCCTGCCTTATTGTCATATTATACCTTCATGGTTTAGAAGTTAAGAATCTTCAAGTTTTCTAAAAGTTTTTTAATCTACACAACTTCACAAATCTCAAATACAATTGCTTTAAACTCAACTTTTGCACCACTCCTTGCCATAACACTTTGTTTTTTCTTCGCCAATAACTAAATTCCCTCCAACATGGGTATGATAACGAGATCAATTTGCATCATTATAGACTTGAGTATGTCAAATCCATGTTTCTTAAACAGAAGACCTTCTAGGAGTCCCTTGAGTGCGTGAATTGGATGACCATGCTTACTATAAAGACCGTATCTAGGTTTGTGTGAGCCAAAAAAATTAATTTGCTTGTGAGTCTTTGGTATTGCTCCTGATTCATCACTTCTACAGTTTTGGCAGATTAGAGCTCCAAGTTTGTTTCAATTGGTGTTTCGGTTGCTTTATATCCTAAGAACATTGTTTCATAAATCAAATATATATTTATGTTGAGTGATAAACATACCTTAAACCTAAAAATTTCCATTCCAAGTCAATATTTCAAAGCACCCAAATCCTTTATCTCAAAATCATCAACAAGTTTCTTTTCAAGTCATTCCAACTTATTCCAACTTGATATTGTCACAGGATTATATCATCTACATAAATAATCAAGATAACAATTTTATAATCAAGATAACAATTTTATCTTATCTTGAACGTTTATAATTGACTTTGACAATAACAAGGACAATGTACAACCTTGTCAAAATACTCAAACCATGCTCTGGGAGACTGCTTGAGGCTATATAAAGACTTTTTTTTTTAGTATGCAAGCTTTATCTATGTCAATTTTCTTTTCAAGCCTAGATGATACACTTATAAAGACTTTCCTTTCTAAGTCTCCATCTAAAAAAACATTTTAATATCCAATTGATATAAGGAACAATTAAAAATTACAGCTGAAGATAATAACACTTAAATTAAGTTTATTTTAGCTATCGGAGCAAATATGTCTTTATAGTCAATATTGTATATTTGAGTAAAGCCTTTTACTATAAGTCTTGACTTGTAGTTTTCTATGCTTCCATGAGCTTTGCATTTAATTATAAACACTCATGTACATCCTACTTTCTTTTTTTCCCTTGGCAAGCCAACTACTTTCTAAGTGGCATTTTTATTTAGAGCATTCATTTCTGCTATAACTACTAACTTTCAATTTGGATAATCAAGAGCTTATTGAATATTTCTTGAAATAAATAATTGAGATATCTTAGAGGTAAAAGCTCTATGATTATTAGAAAGTTTTTGGTAAAATAAATATTTAGTAGTAAGATGGCTAGTAGAAGATTAGACTCCCTTTCTAATAGCTATAGGGATGTCAAGGTCTATAGGCTCATTATTACAAGGAAAAATAGATGGAGGAGTAGAAGTAGGAATACCTGGAATATTCTCGGGACCATCTTTTAGAGAATATGGTTTATTCACGTTCAAAACAAATACGGGTATCCTTTAATTTAACCATATATATACATCTGATCATATATGTATTGTTGTTATGTACTACAATAATGAATACAAAAGGAGGATTTTCTTAACACCTGAAGTCCAGGGAAACTTGTTAATGTAGCTTTGTAGCTTCGTAGCTACTATAGCTAACCTTTTGAAGGAATTCCTTCTTTGTAGCTACTGTAGTTAAGCTCCTGAAGGGCTTCTACCAATCTTTACTTAGCGTTAAAAGATAGGAGCGGAGTTGAGACTCTCACACTCATACATAGTATACCAAACACACTCTACAAGTGGATTAGTTAAGTGATTAAACCAAGACTCGAGATGAATCACTTTTCTAAATCTAAAGAAATTGTGTTAGAATAATAGGTCTTTCTTTACCTTTCGTATGAGTTCCTCTTCTAGTATAACTTGAAGGTCAGGATTTGAATCAGTTTGATCCTTTTATAGTTTTTCAATTATTCAACCATTTCATTCTACCAAGTTCAATGTTAGTCAGATTAGTCAACATTTATATGTTTCGATACAACAATCAGATGTTATTTGTAACTAGTTTTGTTGGTTGGTTAATTGGTCACATTTTATTTATGAAATAGGTTGGATTGATATGAGTCTAGATACAATAAAATAATTCTCTTAGATCGAATAAGTACATTCAATCTAATAAGTACCTTGTCTTAGAATTGAGAAATTCTATGGATTGCAATACATTTACACCTGCTAATGATTTACTAGTATTTTCATTTGTTTCAATACCATGAACATTCTTTTCTTTAGATTGTGATGTTGAGAGAATATTATTGTTCATAATTATATTAGGTAATGGAACAGATATGTCCTAAAAATCATCATCTTTCCTTTTTTTTATCCCCTTGAAAATGATTTTTGGTACAATAAAGTTGATTTTTCTATTAAAAAAAACATTCATACTTGCATGAATTTCTCTGGTTTAAGGTTGTAACATTTGTATCATTTTTTGTTTAGGGCATATCTGATGAAAACATATTTTTCAACTTTAGGATTAAGTTTAGATTGAAATTTGCTTAGTATGTGAACAAATATTGTGCAATTGAAAACTTTTATTGGCAAATCATTTATATTCATGTATGAGGAAAATATTTTTTTAGGCAATCTAATGGTGTAAGAAATTTCAAAACTCGAGTAGGCATCTTGTTAATCAAACATGATTTTGTCAAAATAACTTCACTCTATAAATACTTTGTAATCCTTATAGAAAACATTATGGCACAAGCCAGTTCAAGTAAATGTTAATTTTTTCTCTTGGAAATTCCATTTTGCTGAGGAGTGTCATAACATATAGACAGATGTTGAATCCCTTTTTCTTTCAAGAAATCCCCTATATACTCATTAGAATATTTTGTCCCATTATTATAATGAAGTGTGCTAATTCTTGTCTGATATTGGTTTCTATATCATTTGGTAAAAATCTTTAAACAATGTTACTACCTTACATTTTTCACACATAAAATAAACCCAACGTAATCTTGTGTAATCATTTATGAATGTCATAAACCATTTTTTTTACAGATACAATAGTGATCTTTGATGCAACTATCGCAACCAGGGGCAAAGGTTAATGAGGTTTATTATAAGTTAAAACTCTCAAATAATAAAAATACCATAATTATAGAGAGACCTAAAATATTTATTTTTAATTCATCCATGTCTCTACTTTTCGAAAGGCTATTATAACTTTTTATATAGAGAAAAACTAAAAACCCTCTAGTAATACTGAATAGGAAAAATAAACTAGAAAAATTATTCCCTTCAAATAGAGAAATAAAACTAGAAAAGCACAATAATATATAATAGGAAAATAAAAATAGAGAAAAAATAAAATTATCTAAAGAAAATATTTATTTTCCTAAAACAGCTCCTACATTAATCTTCTCGGGTTGGAAGAAAAACTTATCCTTAAGTTTAGACCTCAATCAACAACCTTTATGAACCACAAATATCCTTTTAATTGTGGGTCACCGCATCATGAGTTCTTAACACAATATCTTTGTATAGGCCACCGCATCGTGGGTCCCTAATACAATACCTTTGTGAGGGTCACCCCACATTGGATCCCACCACTAGGATTTTTAATAACAGTAATTGACACAAATGAAAAAAAATACACTAGTTCTTAGATGTCCTTTTCTATAGGGAAAACTCATAATCCCCTCATATAAGCACGTCTTGTTATGCAACTTTTTTCATCCATGGTTATTTATCAGAACACAACGAAAAACCACTAGAAATAATTGAGCCCTGATACACATCCTTTATGACCTCTAACCACAACCACCATGAATCGTTGGGCTTTGATATCATGTAAATAAAGAGTATTATTTGGAAATCAATATATTGACTTAAATCAAAATAGTTTGTACAATGTTCCTATTTAAATGAGAATAAGGCATGAAACTATGAACTAAATCAAATCATATATCCAATTAGAAATGACTTTTAATTTATAGGAGTTGACTAATATCAAATCTATCTACAATTATAGACAACCTAATATAGAATATTTTCATAACATATTTCCAGTTCATTTGATATGAGTAGTAGACCAAAAACAAATTTGAAGATGTTGATGATCATACGATATAAGAGATGAGAGGGGTAAGGGGATTTAATGATAAGATTTTATAAGATGATCTTAACGTTGATATCAATAATAAATAGTTATAAATTTAAAAAGGCTCTTGAATTGAAGGAACCTAAAATAATGTAGCAAGTAGAAGAAAAAAAAGGCTAAATGATATAATCATCTTGAAGAAGTGATGGGTGTCACTAGAAACCAAGGAAATATGAAATTAAAAAAAAAGAATGGATGAATCAAAAGAAAAATAAGGAAGGAAGATGTGATAGACAAATCTGGAGGAAGGATCAATGGTCTGTAGGCCTAACATGTAGGTATAGAAGGTAGTTGCATAATCAAACTTCTTTGAATATAATTCAGATAAAGATGGTCATTATTAACATGAGTAGATAAGATATTCATTAGCTAGCAAGAATTATTTGCAAAGGAAAAAATAAATAGGGTTATTACAAGTTTTATAGGTGGTATAGTCACGACATTGGGCACTATAGAACTTTAAAAAAGAAATTGAAAACTTTACTGGGGAAGAACTTTTAAAGAACTTTTTAAAGTGAGAATATACATGGTTTGATGTAAGACATGATTGTAAGAGAAATGATATGAGAAATACACGAAAAGGAAGAACGTTAACTAGAAATGATAGATAGGTCCTAGTTACGTGGATGAAAGACTTAAAATAAGAGATAGGAGTCAAAGTGGAAGGCTTGAGAAAAGTGAAGGGATCTTGAAACAAAGGCATAGTAGAGTTATCGATGCAATTATTAGTGGCATAGGAATTACAAATGGAAACTTGGAAAACATAAAGACCTATAGAAGGTCAGTTATAACCATTAAGTCTAATTTTATGAAACAAAAATTAATGGAGAAAATATCATTAGGAGAAAAAGACTTGATAGATGTGACATTCTTATGTGGATGATATAATAGTCAAAACAAATACCATCATAAATTTTATAGTGTGAAGGATATTTATTTTTAATAGGGATTAATGTTGATATTTTATACTATGATTTTTTAAGCAGGGAAAGGTTGATAAGAAAAAGATTAAGCAAGTCAACACGCCTTTACATATGTTTTCTGGAGAATCAATATTGTTAATAGGTTCGATATCGCTTCCACTTACTATAGAGATCCTAACTATATGATATAACATAATCCTAATATATTTTCTAGTTATAGAGAAGTTATCATTTGTAAATGTCAAAAAGTTTGGCTTTGATTAATGAATGACTATTTGCGTTGTTAAAGATGAATTTATTTAGATTGTTATTTTATCCAAAATAAATAAAGGATTAGTCAAGTTTATCTTATAGGGTATAACATTATTATTTTTGTAATTATCTAGTTTGTTTATAAATTATTTAAGAAGTTCAAATGGGTTTTATCAAAAAATAGTAAATACAAGTTATCCAAAGATAACTATCAGATAATTTTTTTTTGAAACACGAATAACAGTCTGTTAAGAACGTAACGGACTAGGAAGCTTGAAGATAATATTTATCAAAGGTTCTTATCTTTACCATATAAAAATTTATATAAGAAAAGACAATCTGAAGCATTAAAGAATCAAGAGTATCACTGGGCAGAGCAACACTTGTAGCGGAGTAAGATTGCCCAACCAACTAAGGAGTTATACAAAATTTCACAGCATATACTTTTGGCACACGAGTGGAGTGTGAAAAAAGCTTTCCTCAAATCACTAGAAAAAGAAAGTCTAACACTCGGTTGAGTATAAATGGACTAAGCCTGAAACTCCTTTTAATAATTGGTTCAGAGATGAATGCACTGATTGTAATTGGTATAATAAAGGCCTAAATGCTATATTCATAGCAGTGTCTCCTGATAAATTTAAAAGAATCTCCATGTGTGAGATAGCCAATGAAGCTTGAGATATTCTTGAAGTTACTCATGAAGGAACCAAGACAATGAAAAACTCTAAATTATAAATGCTAACCTTAAGACTTGAAGAGATAAGAATGCTGGAGGATGAATCTTTCAATGAGTTTTATGCAAAACTTCTTGATATTGTAAATTTCAGGTTCAATATAAGAGAAAACAGTGGAGGAATCATGAAGAGTAAGGAAGATTTTGAGATCCCTACTAGAAAGATTTCAGCCAAAAGCTCTATATGGCCTTTGGAGATGCAAAAATCCTTTTCTCCTTTATGGAAATCAATCTGTTCTCTTAAAAGTCATTTGATAGCCCAGTTTGCAGGTATTTCGGATGCTATTAATACTCTTCAGGGTTGGCATCATGGATCGGGGTCTTTCATTGCCAATGCTCACGAGTTCTTTCGGGTTAAAGGAAATCCTGTCGGTTGGCATCGTGTGGTATGGGAGCAGTGGTCCTTACCATGGTACAATTTTATTATATGGCTTACTGTCATAGGTAAGCTCAGAACAAAGGATCGACTCAACTTCCTCTCTATTGACTCAATTTGTGTCCTATATAATTGAGAGGAGGAATCCCATGCTCACCTGTTTTTCAGCTGTGATTGGACTTCATTGTTATGAAGTCGTGTTAAGCAGCGACTTCGTCTAAATCGTTCCATGTCTTCCTTATCTGGTGCGCTTCGAGGTCTCTCTGGAAGAAGTAAGAGGTTGCACCAAAGAATGAGACGAGTTGCTCTCCCTCTCCTTGTGCACTTAATTTGGAATGAAAGGAATAAACGTCTATTTGAGCATGTTTCCAAGTCAGTTGATGCTGTTTTCTGAAAGTTTCAAGTTCAGTTATTCATGGTTCTTCATTTCCATTAGAATCGTGTTTCTTTTGCTTCGTGACGGTGTCTTGGCCATGCAAGCTTTGCATGATAGCTATTTATTATTGTTCCTACCGGTTTGGTCTTGGGGGTTTGTCCTTATCTGGTTTCTCTTTGAGTAAAGCTTGTATTTTCTATGTTTTTTTTTCTAATGGTTTCTTTAGTTGTATTTATTTAGTTAGGCTGGGCAACCCCTCTAGGATCAGGTTCCTACCCTAACCATTTGTTGTTCTATCCCTGGTTTTTTCTTTTGTTTAAGGAGCCTATTCCCTTTGTTTCATTTTTTTTGTTTTATATTATGGTTTCCTATGGGTTCTAGAGTTGTAATTTTTGATCTCTTATATATACTTACATTTGATAAAAAAAAAAAAAAAGATTTCAGCTAAAAGTAATAGTTATAGAAGAAAGCAAGGATTTGGACACTATACGTGTTGAAGAATTTGGCCAAAAGTAGTAGGAAGAACATAGCCAAAGATACTGCAATTGAAACTGGACTAAAAACCTAAAAAAAAGAGTAGTGAATGGAGGGGTGAGTCCAAACACTCAGTGAGAGATAATAATTATTATGCATGCTAACATACATTATGAGATACGTGATTATGGTTGTACAAAGCAGGGTATATAACAAACATATAATGAACAAAAGGGGTATGCATGTCAAAATAACATATCATATTATTGACATCCTATTCGTCAGCTAGGAAACATATATAAGTGTAGGGGTGTCAGTCCGTATAGTATTGGCATCCTACTCATCAGCTAGGAATCAAAATACCATGTTTACATAGGCTAACTACTCTCCATTAGCATGAAGTAACTAACTATCCTATGTTAGTTTGGAGTTTTTGACAGCAGTCTAAATGGGGTAAAAAAAATCATGAGCTCAAATGAATAAATAACATGGATATAGGGTTCATGGTTTATCATCAACTTTAAAGACTTGTCAAATATCTCTAAAAGGGATGCAATATATGATCCACCAAATCTGCGACCAGTTAGGAAGATGGTGTGTGGAGTATGTTCGGAAAGAAGACAATCTAAGGCTCAACATAACTATTGACATTCTAACCTCAAGACGCCTTGAATTGTTATATATGGACCTAATAGGTCCAACTCAAACTGAGAGTCTGAGTGGAAATAAGTATATCATGGTCATTGTAGATGACTATTCAAGTTATACTTGAGCTATTTTGTTAAGAGAAAAGTTATAGTCCTTTGATCTTATAAGGAAATTGTTCAGAAGACTGTAAACAAAAATCTTTCCATTTCTAGAATTCATAGTGACTATGATAAAGAATTTGAAAATACTAGTTTTTCATCTTTTTGTGATGAACATGGTATACATCAAGAATTCTCTACTCTTATCAATCCTTAGCAGAATGTTATAGTTGAGAGGAAGAATAGAGTCATACAAGAAAAGGCTTGAACTATGTTGAATAGTAAAAAAAAGTTATACTATACTTCTAGGGGGAAGCTGTCAACACTACTATACATATTTTGAACTATATTATGGTTAGACCTGAAATAAACTCACTTCTTATGAGTTATGGAGCAACAAGATGCCTACTGTCAAATACTCCATAGTGTTTGGAAGTTCTTGCTATATCTTAAGAGATCAAGAAAACTTATATAAGTTTAATAGCAAGAGTGATAAAAGAATCTTTCTTGGATACTCATCACACAACAAAGCCTACAGAGTCTACAACCTTCGAACTCAAACTATCATGAAGTTAATCAATGTGGTTATTGATGAGAAATTTGAAGGAATATGTCAAGAAAGGTCTCGATAACATCATTGAGATAACTAAAGAAACCTCATCAGAATATGATAAAAAAAGACCACGAGGAGAGTTCTTCACATGTTTTTGAATAGTCATGAGAGAAAGAACCTTTCTTATGGATAAAACACAATCATCCTAAGAAAAACATTATTGAGAATTTGAATAAAGATATGAGGTTAATAAAAAGAGTTACCAATCAAGTCTCATATATGTGTTATTTATTGTATATTAAACCTAAGAAGGTTGACAATTTCCAACAAGATGAAAGTTGGATCAAAGCTATGCATGAGAAATTAAATTAGTTCACAATAAATGATGTATAAGAATTGGTTTCATGTCTTAATAGTCGTAATATAACTAGAACCAAATGTATCTTTAAGAATAAATCAGACGAGCATGCAACAATCATTAGAAACAAAGCAAGATTGGTAGCACAAGGATACAATTAAGTTGAAGGGATTGATTTTGATGAAACATTTGCTCCAATAGCTCGTTTGGAATCTCTTCACATATTGCTTGCAATTTCTTGTCACTTAAATTTCAAACTATATTAGATAAATGTGAAAAGTGCATTCCTAAATAGAATTATATAAGAAGAGGTCTATGTAGAACAACCCAAATGTTTCATTAATAATTTGTTTTATGATCATGTGTACTAGTTGAAAAAAATCCTTTTATGGTTTAAAACAAGCATCGAAAGCATGGTATGAACGGTTAACAAAATATCTGTTAGATAATAGTTTCAAAAGAGGACAAGCTGGCATGACTTTTTTTTTATAAGAAAAACTAGTAAATATTTACTCATTTCTCAAATTTATAATAATGACATTGTGTTTAGAGCTACCTGTGACTCACTTGCTCATGAGTTTGCTATATAAATGTGTCACACCCAGACATCGCGACGACCAATTAAAAATAATCTCTCGATTGAAAAAGAAACAGATATCTGGCATCTTGTTCTTTTTAGGGGAAAAGCTCTTGTTCAATGAGTCGCCACTTAGTATTATGGTCACTAGGAACCCTGACTAATCAACAGAGATTCTATGGTACGGGACTGGTTATGCAAAAGGGAAGATGCTATCACCCCTTAAGCGTCCTACCTAAGGGAGGCTGCATTGCTGGTTTCGTCTAAAATTGCTAAGAATTTGTTCTCATTTTTTTCTTTTTTATTCTTCCTTTCATGTTCCTGTCTCTGGTGTCAGTGAACAATTCCTACAAATATTTCCAACTCTGCCGTTGGTAAATATCGCACAAATCCAAAAATACGATACTCCTGACTCTGGCGTCAGTGAATATTTTCGCGAAAAATGAATTTGAAGAAGAAATTTTCTATGTCATTTTTTTTTGTTTATCCTTTATTATTATTTACCCTTTTTAAATGGAAGTAAAAAAAGAAAACATTGCACGAGATTTGCATTTAACAATAATAGGCCACAGATTGAGCACATAACTAAAAAAAATACAAAATGCAAAGAAAAAAAAAAGTCAAAGTGCAAGGGGCCCACAAATAAATCAACAAAGATCCCCAAATATTTTTGGAATTTTCTGATATCGAAAAGGGGTTCGTTTGGCCAAATATCAAACTAACATGGGCATAAAAATTATGGTCAAGGCATAAGGGTGTGTTTTCCCAAACACACCCTTAGAAAACACACTTTGGGCCGGCTGGGCCTAAAGCCCAGACCCGGCCCACTCCCTTTTTAGGGCTGAGTCTAGCCCTGCCCGTATGGGCTGGGTTGGACTCCTCCGGCCCAGCCTGGTCACTAGCCCAAGCTAGTGACCCGGTGGGCAGCAGGCACGCGTGGTTCAAACCACGCGTGCGCTGCACAGGGTGAAGGTAATTAAATTACCTTCGCCCTGTGTTCTTCTTCTTGTAATGAAATAAATAGAAACGAAGGGAAAAAGAAAGGCCTTACCTGGCGATGACGAAGACGAGGGCGAAAGTAACAGTCGAGCAGTCCTGGAGAATTCTCTCTTCTTCCTCCTTCTTTCGACTGCTCTTCCTTTTTTCTTCGATCTCCCCTCTCTCTGCTTGTGTTTGTTTTCTTAATCGGTCTCCCTCCTTTGCTTCTCCCCTTCAGCTCTGTATTTATAGGGGATGCGCTGGTGTTTCACTAAGACTTGGATATCTTAGATTGATCGTTATCTTCCCGGGGCATTGATCTTCATGAGGATAGGGCTTGAGACTCTGTGTTTTGGTTGGATGGGGACACCAACAGTCCTACCATTGTCGGACTGTTGGAAGTGATTTTCTTCACGCGTCAATGGTTTGTTCTTGCAGCGAGGGACACAGACACAAACTGAGCAGCTGGTGGTGGAGGTCGTGTGCACTGTATTATGTATGGTGGTGTTCTGCACCGTTGCTTAGTCACAGGGAGCTTCCTCTATTTCCAAAGGGAAGAAGATGAAGAATGGAAATGACAAACGGCGTCGTTTCTGATTGGAAGTGGCGATCTCTCCATTTGGTCCTCCGAGTTTCGACATTTTTTAATCGGGCCCCTGGACAGAATTTCAGCGCCTTTTACAAAATGGTCCCTGGACCTTAATTACTTGTAACTTTTCCCTTGATTAACTCAGAAACTAATATTTATTCAATTATGCCCCTGATTTCATTAATTAAACTAATTCTAAGCCTAATTAAATCCTTAAACTTATTCGTTCTTCAATCAGACTCCCGATATTATTAATTAAACCCAATCAAAGTTTAATTGAAACCCCATACTAGTTAATTCTTTCAAAGTTTTTTCCAAATTAACTTTCAAAGTCATAAACGAACATGATTAACCCCTCAAAGCTTCCCATTTGTGTTGTCTTGATCCAAACCTCAATTTTTGTTCATTTCATTTTTATTCATTTTTTGTTGTAAAAAATTAGGTTATGACAGTTGCCCCCTCTTTACAATGCTTACGGTGCAAAGGCATTGGAAAATTTATTTTCTTCTGACTTTGTATAGTAAGTTTTGTAAAGAAAAATAAACGTAAAAACCCTTCCTCTTTCTTTTTAGAAGTGATCTTATTGTAATGGGTGACCAACCCAGGAAAAAAAAAAGGTCTCTTTGTAATGGGTGACCCTTGGATGATCGAAGGCTCAAAGGCGCGCTCGAAAGGAGGCGAGGGCTCAAAGGCGCGCTCGAAAGGAGGTAGGGTTAGGAAACGCATTACCTCGGATGGTCGAGAAAGGCGGTGAAAAAATACACAGAATTTTTTTTTTGCGGCCTAATTCTCGTGGGCGGCCTGCCCCGGTTTAAAATTTCTCAAAGGTGAAAAATTTCCAAAAGTGATTTCAAACTTGGCCATTTCAAGGTGGCCTTCCATTCGATGGATCTCGTTAGAGATGTCTCTTGCGGAATTTGCAAAACTCGTTGTCCAATGTCTCAAAGTTTAAATGATATGCATGCATTTTTACCTGATTTGAAATATAGGCCCTCATTTCTTCTTAATCTTCTTGTTTGCTTGATTGATGACGACTTGATACCTTTGATTTGGGTAATCTTTGTCGTTTGGCTTCTAGCCTACTCAAGTTGGCCCATGTAAGTCTTTTCCCCGATTCATTTACACAGCTTAGCCTTTATGGTGCCCATCGTGACCCACTTGCTTGTTAAAGATTTTTCATCTCATCCAATTATTTGAGAGGATCATTCATTAATCCCCGTCTCACTTTTAAAAACATTCGTTGTCACTTGCTGAAAGGATCAAGCTGCCTTTTATAAACCAAGATGCCCCCTTATCTTGTCGTAGGAAATGTTCATCTCTTTTTCTAAAAGGGATCGATTTTTCCTTCTAAACATAATGTTGCCCTCTTGTACTGGTCATTGCTCTTAGGTGTGTTTTGTCAACAACTCTGCCAAATAATGGTTTTTCAAACGACCATTTTCACATTTCTCCCATTTTCAGTTTGGTGAAGGAATATTTGTTCAGAATGAATCTTGAAATTTTGACCTTGCATTTTGAAAACAAAAATTGTTTTGATGTAAGTTTAAAAACATTTGCTTTGGAAATCTTGCAACTCGGATTTTTTCTTGGAAAAGAGATTATTTGCTCTTGTATTTGACAATATTGTATTTGGTGGAAGTACATCATGAGGTGACCTTCTGTTTCTTATGGGTTTCCAAAGTGAAGGGCTCGAGAAAAAAAAACTCGAGGTTTTGTTTGAGAAAAACTTGTCTCTTTTTTAACATTTATTTTATCAGCATGAATAATAATGAATAACTTGTTCTCAATATCATGACTCTAATAAAGAAGTACTTTTTGCATTTTGAGAGCATTGCTTATTAATCCAGTTTGCTTGCTTGCTTGATTAGAAAGGACTTCTACAGGCACGTAATGTAGGCTGAAGTTTTTGGTTATGAAAGAAAAGATCATAAAGCTCAAAGAGTGTTTTAGGGTTTCAAAGACTGAGGATCACTATCAGCAGTTCGACTCTTTGTGTCGTTCCTCTTTTTTTTTTTTTGCTTTTCTTTGATTCGCCCTTTTTCCTTTTCATTGCTTTTCTAGGGTATACTCACTTTATCTTGGTTATCACTCTTTCTTGTGATTTGGGCATGCCCCCTAGTCAATGAGTTTCTTGGGCTCTTTTGCCCTTTCAGCTTTCTCACGGTCTTTTCATCTTTTCTCATTGAAATTTTCACTTGTCCCCAGTGTGGGGTGTGATCCTAGTCGGGATTTTCCATGAAAGAAAAATTATTCAAGCTCAAAAAAGGACTGCAAGGGATATACTTTTTAGAATGTGAAAGGAATAACAAATATAGTCTTTCCTCATTTCAAACGCAAGCAGTTAAGATGAATAAACTTTGGCCTCATCTGATTCGATGGTTTGGTCTTTGCAAAGAGATGCATTTCATGAGTCTATGAGCAATGTGTTCACTTCATACCATTATTCATACATTTAAAACAACATATCTCAAGAGTCATGGTGTGAGGATGACAATTCATTTTCTATTCATGCCTTTTGGTTTAGAGTTTAGTCACCTCAATAAAGGAGTTGCTTGATTCATGTGTCACTCTACAAGTAGAATGTCATAAATATTGTTTTAAATAAACATCACATTATTTTTTAAATCAAAATGCAAGTTCAATTTTCAAAATTCCAATGGGAAACTGATTTTGGTACAAGAGATGAATTGAGTCTATGAGATCACGCGAGGTTGCAAGGGTAAATTTGTGGGTTTATTATTTTTTTTTAGTACTTGCAGGCACTTTCTATGAAAAATATGCAAAGGGAATTTATTGGCCCAACCCTTTTTCATTGCTTCGATAAGAACTTATACATCATGGATAATATTTCTTTATAGAATCAGAGTTCACAACCCTAACTACATCTTCTCCATCCATTCTTGTCAGTATCAATGCCCCCCCTGAAAACGCCTTCTTCACTATGTAGGGACCTTCATAATTGGGCGCCCATTTACTACGATCTTCTCCTGGTAGTAGTATGATTTTTCTCAATACAAGATCTCCTTCTTTGAACTCTCTTGGTCGAACTTTCTTATCATATGTCTTAGCTATCCTTCTTTGATACAGCTGGTGGTGACACATCGCGGCTAACCTTCTCTCGCTGATCATATTTAGCTGCTCATATCGTATCTTGGCCCACTCAGTCTCCTCGAGCCCTGATTTCATAAGGACCCTTAAAAAGGGAATCTCTACTTCTAATAGTACCACTGCCTCCATTCCATATACTAGAGAGTATGGTGTAGCCCCCGTTGATGTCCTTACTGCTATTCGATATGCATGGAGAGCATAAGGAAGCCATTCATGCCAATCTTTGTAAGTAATCACCATTTTTTGAACAATCTTCTTTATATTTTTATTGGCAGCTTCTACGGCGTCATTCATCTTAGGCCTGTAAGGAGATGAGTTGGAATGCTTGATTTTCCACTTTGTGCACAAGTCTGCTATCATTTTTCCATTGAATTTTTGAGCATTATCAGTTACTACTCTCTCAGGTACACCGTATCTGCAGATTAGATCTTTCTCGATGAACCGTTTGACAACCTTCTAAGTCACATGGGCGTACGAGCAGGCCTCTACCCATTTGGTGAAGTAATCAATCGCTACAAGGATAAAACGATGCTTGTTGCTGGCTTTCGAGTTAATAGGTCCGATCACATCTATCCCCCATATTGCGAAAGGCCAAGGGGACACCATGTTGAATAAAGGTGTGGGAGGTGCATTGATTTTGTCGCTATACACTTGACATTTGTGGCACCTTCGGACAAAATTTATGCAATCTTTCTCCATAGACAACCAAAAATAACCCGCTCTTTGCATTTGATTGGCCATCATGTGTCCATTTGCATGGGTAGCACAAATTCCTTCATGCACTTCTTGCAGGGCTTTGTTGGCTTCAAGATCGCTCAGACACCTCAGCAAGGTCCCATCAAATGACCTTTTATACAAAATCTCCTCGTCTATGTAGTATTTCGTAGCCATTCTTCTCAAAGTCTTTTTATCTATCTTCGAGGCTCCCAATGGGTACTCTTGATATTGGATGAACCTTTTTATATCTGTTCTCAAAGTCTTTTTATCTATCTTCGAGGCTCCCAATGGGTACTCTTGATATTGGATGAACCTTTTTATATCTGTGTACCATGGGTTAACGTTCTCTTCTTCTTCTATTGAACCACAATGAGCGGGAGAATTTTTGATCTCTATGCCTATAGGCTGAATTTTTGCACCACCACCAATTGTAGCCATGGAAGCTAGGGTAGCTAAAGCGTCGGCAAACTGATTTTTATCCCTCTCCAAATGAGTAAATTTTATTTCATCGAAGCTTTCAGCCAATTTAGAGAGGTATTCCTGGTATGGTCTTAATTTTTCATCTTTTGTCTGCCATTCACCCTTTACCTGACATATTATCAACATCGAGTCTCCATATACTTCTAATTTCCCTATCCTCATCTCTAATGCTCATTCTAATCCATGTATACAAGCCTCATACTCAGCTGTGTTGTTTGTGTAACTAAAATGCAGCTTTATTGATATGGGATATTGCTCACAGCACCTGCCTCGTTGCTGGATACATTCACTGTGCCATCAAAATACATGGTCCACCAATCACTCTTCTCTTCTCTTTCTGTTACTAGCACATCTTCATCAGGGAAGTCGAAGTTCAATGGTTCATAATCCTTAATGGCGTTATCGACCAAATGATCGGTGATTGCGCTACCTTTTACTGATTTTCTTGTCATGTAGATGATGTCATATTCAGCCAATAATACTTGCCATCTGGCTATTTTGCTCGACATGTATGGCTTTTCAAATATATACTTTAATGGGTCCATCTTTGAGATTAGCCAGGTAGTGTAGTATAACATATATTGTCGCAGTCTTTTCGCACTCCACACCAGACTACAACATAACTTCTCTACCATACTGTAACGGGATTCGCACTCTGTGAACTTTTTACTCAAATAATAGATGGCTTGTTCTTTTCTTCCTGACTCATCTTGTTGCCCAAGCACACAACCCATGACCAATTCAGTTACTGTTAAATACAAAATGAGAGGTCTTCCGTGTACGGGTGGTACCAATAACGGTGGTTTTTGCAAGTACTGCTTATTTTTTCAAAAGCTTCTTGGCAATCTTCATCCCATATTCCAGGATTCTTCTTTCTGAGTAGTCGAAAAATCGGTTCACAAGTGACTGTAAGTTGTGAGATAAAACGAGCAATATAATTCAAGCGCCCCAAAAAACTTCGAACTTCTTTTTCTGTCTTTGGAGCGGGCATGTCTTGTATAGCTTTCACTTTTTCAGGGTCTACTTCTATGCCTTTATCACTCACCACAAATCCCAATAATTTACCTGATTTTACCCCGAATGTGCACTTCGTGGGATTCAACTTCAACTGATACTTTCTCAACCTTTCGAACAATTTCCTCAGAGATAGGATATGGCTCTCTTCATCTTTGGACTTTGCGATCATGTCATCCACGTAGACCTCAATCTCCTTGTGCATCATGTCATGAAAAAAAGGCTATCATTGCCCTTTGGTATGTCGCCCCAGCATTCTTCAACTCGAATGGCATCACTTTACAACAGTAAGTTCCCCATGGGGTGACAAATGTTGTCTTTCTTTTATATGGTTCCGTCATTTTAATCTGATTATACCCGGAGAATCCATCCATGAAAGAATAGGTGGAGCTCTTAGCAACATTGTCCACCAACACGTCTATGTGGGGTAACGGGAAATCATCATTTGGGTTTGCCCTATTCAGATCTCGAAAATCCATACATACCCTGATTTTATTGTCCTTCTTGGGTACCGCTACAATGTTGGACACCCACTCGAAATATTCCACTACCTCCAAGAAACCAGCATCCCACTGTCTTGTTATCTCTTCTTTTACCTTGAGTAACACATCAGGCCTTGTCCTTCTTAGTTTCTGCTTGACTGACTTGCAACCCTCAATTAGAGGTAGCTTGTGTACCACTATTTCAGTATCTAGGCATGGCATATCAGCGTATGACCAGGCAAAAATGTCCGCATATTCTCTTAAAAGGGCTACCAACTCATTCTTCACATCTGCGACGATTAACATTCCTATTTTCAACTCCCTTTTGTTATGCTCAGTGCCTATATTTATTAACTCCAGTTCCTCTTTTGTCGGCTTCCATGCGTGTTCAGGCTGTTCTATGAGCTTTGTGAACTCTTCAATGTCTTCCTCCCCACATTCCTCCTTATCCATTATGATTTTATCGAAATTAGGCCAATTATTCTTAATGCAATGGGTTTGTAAGTTTATCGCTGATCCGCTTTCAGATTTCCTGAAAGCGGAAAGTCGTTTGGTTATGAGTGCAAAATGAAATAGTGAAACCAAAAAGGCATGATGAAAGGAAAAACAAAACGTGTGATCTCATTAACTTGAAAAGATAGAAAGGCTCAATAACAGAACCTCATTGCCAACATCTTGAGCCACAATTGTTGGCAACACATAATTATTCAAACCAAATGCAACAATAATGAAAAAGAAAACAACAAACAAACATTACTTTTTAAAGATAATCGGGACTCTTTGAATTTCTCAATTGTTCAACTCCTCCCCTTCTGCTAATATCCTTACGAATTCGAGCGGGTCATCTTCTAGAGCATCCACAGTCAGTTGGGGTAGTACTTCATCGGGGCTTTCTTTCGCTTCCAAACCTCTATTGGGTTCTTGTATGATGACCTCTTCTAGACAGTGGATGGTAGTGCCACTAAATTATTTGCTTATCCTTTCAACTTCCCCCTCAGCCTGTATCACTTGTGTGGGTTGTGGGAATGTCATGTGGATTGGAGGGATTTTTATCTGGTCTTCATTTGGCTCCCTCCCCTCAATTCGAGCCAACCTTCTTTCCTTCTTGAGCTCGGCTGCTCTTTTGAAATCTGCCTTTCCAGGTTTAAAACCTAAGCCGAACCTCTGATCGGCGCATTTCATCTTTATCACGTTGATCCTCTCAGGCATTCCCGTGATGGGGTCATATTGGAATGGTAGCCCGTGCTTCAGAAAGTATTTAGCAGCCATTCTTGCAGCCTTAGAGACCTCTGGTTTCCTTCGTGTTGTATTCTCAAGTACCCATTCAGCATTTACTACCTCAAATGCATGGAGATTTCCATCCTTACTCTCCTCCACCTCTACATAAGGAACCAACACGTTTCTCACCGTAGTTAAAACCTCCTTAGCCTTCACTGTCACCAAATTTCCATTGATGATGAATTTGACTCGTTGGTGTAAGGAGGATGCCACAGCTCGGGCTACATGGATCCAAGGTCTTCCCAACAACATGCTATACGAGGGATGAATATCCATCACTTGTAAAGTTACTTGAAATGGTTGGGGACCAATTACCAGTTCGATGTCAATATTTCCAATAATTGGTCTTGGCGACCCATCATATGCTCTAGCCGTCATGGTACTTGGCTTCATGTGAGAGGCGTCCACAGGC
Source organism: Populus trichocarpa (assembly GCF_000002775.5). NCBI lineage: Eukaryota > Viridiplantae > Streptophyta > Magnoliopsida > Malpighiales > Salicaceae > Populus > Populus trichocarpa. The sequence continues at coordinate 9,124,383 of NC_037303.2, forward strand.
ATTTTATCAAGCACATGCCTTGGCAACACGTTTAAAGCCGAACCATTATCTATTAGTACCTTGGCAATCACACAATCCTTGCATTTTACCGTGATATATAATGGGTTGTTGTGACCGGTTCCCTCATGATTTAGTTCGTCATCGGTGAAGTAAATATAGTTGGTCGCTTGAATCCTTCCTACCAAATGTTATATTGAATCCTGTGTGATATCTTGAGGAACATATGCTTCATTGAGGACCTTCTGGAGTGTGTTTTTGTGCAGCTCTGAACTCAACACTAATGATAGTAGAGAGATCCTAGCAAGAGTCTTTTTCAACTGATCCACCACACTATATTCACTATGCTTCATTAGTTTCAGGAATTCGTTAGCTTCTTCATCACTTACTGGTTTGTTGACCTCCTCTACTTCCACCATATCTTTTCCCCTAGTCCTTCTTTAGTCTTCTGGTTCTTGAGGGGTGAAACACCTCCCACTTCGAGTTAATCCTCCTATTTCAGCATGAAACACAGGAACGGGTTTTGTGATATGAAAGGAGTTTCCATAATGATGAGGGCATTATAGTTCCCGCTGTTTATGCTTGCGGGTTTGGCCAAAATCATTCTTGGGGGTCCTCCTTTTGTCGGCTGGTATCTACAAACTTCCTCCTTTCGGTTGAAACCAGTCACCATCCTTACTTGATTATTTTCATCGGCTGTTACTACTCTTAACAATCCCAGTGTCATCATGTCTCCCACCTCTGACTGGAACTCTTCATAAGAGTTTATGTGGTGCCCCATATGCCTATGGTATTCACAGTATTGGTCCACATGTTCTATAACTTGTGTTTAGGTAGGTGCTTTGAGGTGCCCAGCCAGTTTTAGTATCCCGTATAATCTCTCCTTTGTTAGCTTTGGGATTGCATCTTTCTTTCCTCCCATTTCTACAGCGTTTACCCCTCCACTTCCAGAAGCATGGTTTGGTAGCGGGTTTGTTCTTACGTTGGGGGATTCATCAAAAGAAATCCATCTTGTCTTGATGAGTTGAAGGATTTTTCTTTTAAATCCCAAACACCCATCAATATTATGGCCAACCGCGCCAGCATGGTATTCACACTTTTGATCTGGTTTGTACCAATTAGGGAATGGTGGTTGTAAAGGTATCAACGACACAGACACCACTTGACTAATACTGAGCAGTCTTTGGTACATTTCCGTGAGTGGCATGGGTAACGGTAGAAGTTGCTCTTGGTCTGGAGGGAAATTCCTACGTGGGTGAAAGGTGTTGTTGGCTGGGTTGTTTAGGTTGTTTTGGGTGTTTGTTTGGTTTCCAGGAAATGGTGATGCGAAATTTAGGTTGGATACGGAGGAAGTGGGTATAAAGGGCTTGAAATTGTAGTTATCTTGGTAAGTTTTCTTCCTCTCTTTGCTCTCATCTCCAATGTTGTGAATTTCAGCTTCCTTCCTACGTCCAATAAAACCCCTCTTTTCACTAGGATTCGTAATCCTACCCATTTGAACAGCTTGCTCGATTCTTTCAGCTATAACAACCAAATCAGAGAAATTTTGTGCAGAACTTCCGACCAGGTATTCGAAGTATGGGGCTTTGAAAGTATTAGAGAATAGGCCTTTCATTTCCTTTTCCAAAAGTGGTGGATTAACCTGTGCTGCCGTTTCGCGCCACCTTTGTGCGTATTCCCTCACGGATTCCTTATGACCTTTTTCCAAGGTATGCAAGCAGGATATATCAAGAGCTATGTCCATATTGAACTTGTATTGCCCAACAAAGAGGTCGACTAGGTTTTTCCATCCTTTCACCTTGGTGTTGTCTAGGCGCATGTACCAAGTAAGAGCAACTTCACTCAGACTATCCTGGAAGAAATGGATCAACAACTTCTCGTCATGTACTACTTCAGCCATCTTATTACAATATGCTTTAAGATGGGTCACCGGGCATTGAGTCCTGGTGTACTTGACAAACTCCGGCACCCTAAACTTCTTAGGAATAACTACGTTTGGTACTGAACACATCTCGACGGCTTTCACAGGGTCATACAAATTATTTCCTTTAACTGCCCTCACCCGCTCTTCTAGGGCAGCCCATTTCTCTAAACCTTCATCTCCTATCATTTTGTCATGGTGAGACTCTACCAAGGTTGGCTCAACAGCATGAGGGATCCTCATTGGGTATACAGGCTGAGTTGGGAAATGTGTAACGTATTGGGACTCAGACGAGATTCTACTTGTCCCTAAATTTGATGGATTGAAGAGAGTCGCAGGCATCGGCGGGATCTGGGTTGTGAAAGCTGGTTGGGTGGATGTTCCTTCTCCTGATTTAGATCTCAAAGCCTGTTCGAGTAGGCTAGTAAGCCTGGCGACATATTCCTTCAGACTCTCTAACTCTTTTTGATGTTGGGCCTCCAACTGAGCTCTTTCCTCGTTTTCTATTTTTTTTCCGTAACCGTGTGTTATGGGTACGTTTTAATGGGGGACCTATATTTCACCTAGAGTGTAGTATTATGACAGTCTATGACTGTATGTTCAAACATGCATGAAGATGAATGCAATATATTGGGTATGGATTCATTTTTTTTTTAGGGTGACATAATGATTGCTATTCTTCGGATGCGTGGTTAGATCCGAATTCGATATGCATTGCCATGCCGAGAGGAGATTTGTTGAGCTTTTTGCCATCTGAGTTTTCAGCTTTGTATACACACATTGTGAATAAAAAATAGGGGTCTTGGCCCTTTTGTTTAACTCATCAAAATTTCATTACAAACGATGATTGTTCTAATATATTACAGGGGTAAAGGCACTGCCTCTATTAGCTATAGCTTTTAGAAATGTATCAGTGTTATCCATGCTCCGTCGATACCTTGCGATGTCTCCCCTAACTTGACGAGCTTCCACTCTTAACCAATGGGCTTCAGCAGCAGCTCGATCAATTTTCTCTTGTAATTCCCTTATCCTTTCAGCATGGATCAAGTTGTTTCTGGACAGTGAATTATTAGCAGTATCTAATGTTTGATTATGATTCTCCATCATTTTCTAGTTTTCACGCAACTGTTTAGTCTTCGTTTCTTCCTTAACCAACTTGGTCCTCAATGCTTTTGCCTCAACTTTACTACTATCGAGTTCAAGTCTCAAATTCTAGGTGGCCTTGACTGTCTTCTTGGTCTTTTCCAACTCCACTTCGGCTTCATTTAGCTATCTCTTGAGTTCTTTTATATCTGTCAAACGCTTTCTTGCTACAACTTGGGTTTTGACGGCCAGTTCCTCCCAATGCTTGGTCTTTTCTACCTGAAGCGTCTTGTCCTTATTGATGGCTTTTAGTGATTCCAAGTCGTCCATGGTTTTCCTCTAGTCTCGGCCTACAGAGTCTCTTTCTTCCTCAGCTGACTTCCTCATAGTCTTTTCCTCAGCTAACTGATGCTTTAAGGACCTTCTTAACTCCTTCTTTGTTTTGAGCTCGGTTTGCAACAGTTTTGCTTGCTCCCTCAATTCTTCTTCACAACTCGCCCTCTTTCTTCGGGTGCCCACGGACTCAAAAACCTCTACTATGTTGGTAACTCCTCTGTTACGCCATTCGGGATATTTTTTGCTAACCGTGAGATTCCTCGATCCATTCTCCTTTTTCATCAGTAACAAAGATTTCCAATCCTATTTAATGCTTTCTAACATCTCCATGGTGTTCCCTTTATATACCCCGGTAAAGGGAGCTATGCCGACCGTCCTAGGGACGCTTTGTATGTTCCCATGCTGCCTTGCAACTAAGGCAGGTACGTAACTGATATATCCCATTACTCCAATTAATGGTACCCAAGGCTTTTCCCCACAACTCATTAAGCTTGCCAAATTCCTCATCCACGGAGCTCTCCAATTAAAAATGCTTAACGGAAGCCTTTGTAATTTTACCTTCCAGTCGTTTTCAAAAAAATTCTCCCACTCCTCTGACACGAACAACTCGAGTGGCTTTTGGTTGAACCACCAGAAATTTTTGAATATTGGCGTCTCTGTTTCTATATGGCTTGCTAACCAAATAAATAGTAATGAGACACAACATCTTCAGGGAATTCAGTCAACACACTATATTCTTCAATGGTCGGTGTCATGTTGACACTTCAGAATGTGAATCGTCGGTAATTGGGATCCCAGAAATGGGTTAGGGCTTTTATAGCTGATGACAATATTGGCACTTTCAAAAGGTGTAAAATCCTCCCATATTTCATGGCAAACTCTGCTTCGTCTATCTAATACTTGGTAAGCAAAAACAATTGGTTGGTGTCATTTATTATGCACCTAATATCTTTGAGTAGCGGTGTCTCACTAACATTCAGTCTATGGCAGTCTCCCTCGGTCATTTGCAAGGATTCAGATTCGAGTCCATAGTCAACAGTCATTACCTCACGAATAGCAGCCATTATGTCACCCAAAAGCCTTGTAATAAGGATGCTTACATGTTAAGTTTATCTCGGTGAAATTATGCAGGGATTTACCTAAAGGATAAGTTATAATCTTTAAATGCATCAGGGTAGTTTTGCTATCTAGTCCTCCAAGGTCTTTCGTATGCTCAGTGATCGTTCTTGAAAGGTTGATATGAGGTTTACAAGCAGCGTGAAGATAGAGGCCCTGAGTAATATCAGTTCGGCATATCGACCACTGTCGAGCAAACAATCATGCGAGAGTTGGATAGTTTCGCGAGCCTTACCCAGGCTAAAACCATTGGGGTGTCGTTACTCCTCCACTTATCTTAAAGTTGATACCACACGTATTTTTAAAAATGAGATGAGTGATGCGTGAAGCCCTTAGATTCCTGTCCAATATTTATGCATGATAAACATGAAAAACAATGCATGATAAAACAGTAAAAAGAGCAAAAATAAATAAATAAATAAATAAATAAAACTTGATAAACTCAACATAGCTACCACAAGGAGAAAGAAAAAAAAACAGTACGACAAATATAGTTTAGCAATAAAAAAGACAAATAGCAAAGCTTAGTCCTAAGGTCCCTAGTGGAGTCACCATTCTGTCACACCCGAACATCGCGGCGACCAATTAAAAATAATCTCTCGATTGAAAAAGGAACAGGTATCTGGCATCTTGTTCTTTTTAGGGGAAAAAGTCTTGTTCAAGGAGTCACCACCTATTATTATGGTCACTAGGAACCCTGACTGGTCAACAGAGATTCTATGGTACGGGACTAGTTATGCAAAAGGGAAGATGCTATCACCCCTTAAGCGTCCTACCTAAGGTAGGCTGCATTGTTGGTTTCGTCTAAAATTGCTAAAAATTTGTTCTCATTTTTTTTTCTTTTTTATTCTTCCTTTCATGTTCCAGTCTCTGGCGTCAGTGAACAATTCCTACGAATATTTCCAACTCTGCCGTTGGTAAATATCGCACAAATAAAAAAATACGATACTCCTGACTCTGGCGTCAGTGAATATTTTCGCGAAAAATGAATTTGAAGAAGAAATTTTCTATGTCATTTTTTTTGTTTATCCTTTATTATTATTTACCCTTTTTAGATGGAAGTAAAAAAAAACATTGCACGAGATTTGCATTTAACAATAATAGGCCACAGATTGAGCACATAACTAAAAACAAATATACAAAATGCAAAGAAAAAAAAATAAGTCAAAGTGCGAGGGGCCCACAAATAAATCAACAAAGATCCCCAAATATTTTTGGAATTTTCTGATATCGAAAAGGGGTTCATTTGGCCAAATATCAAACTAACATGGGCATAAAAATTATGGCCAAGGCATAAGGGTGTGTTTTCCCAAACACACCCTTAGAAAACACACTTTGGGCCGGCTGGGCCTAAAGCCCAGACCCGGCCTACTCCCTTTTTAGGGATGAGTCTAGTCCAGCCCGCATGGGCTGGGTTGGACTCCTCCGGCCCAGCCTGGTCACTAGCCCAAGCTAGTGACCCGGTGGGCAGCAGGCACGCGTGGTTCAAACCACGCGTGCGCTGCACAGGGTGAAGGTAATTAAATTACCTTCGCCCTGTGTTCTTCTTCTTGTAATGAAATAAATAGAAACGAAGGGAAAAAGGAAGGCCTTACCTGGGGATGACAAAGACGAGGGCGACAGTAACAGTCGAGCACTCCTGGAGAATTCTCTCTTCTTCCTCCTTCTTTCGACTGCTCTTCCTTTTTTGTTCGATCTCCCCTCTCTCTGCTTGTGTTTGTTTTCTTAATCGGTCTCCCTCCTTTGCTTCTCCCCTTCAGCTCTGTATTTATATAAGATGCGCTGGTGTTTCACTGAAACTTGGATATCTTAGATTGATCGTTATCTTCCCGGGGCATTGATCTTCATGAGGATAGGGCTTGAGACTCCGTGTTTTGGTTGGATGGGGACACCAACAATCCTGCCATTGTCGGACTGTTGGAAGTTATTTTCTTCACGCGTCAATGGCAAATTCTTGCAGCGAGGGACACAGACACAAACTGAGCAGCTGGTGGTGGAGATCGTGTGCACTGTATTGTGTATGGTGGTGTTCTGCACCGTTGCTTGGTCACAGGGAGCTTCCTCTATTTCTAGAGGGAAGAAGACGAAGAATGGAAATGACAAACGGCGTCGTTTCTGACTGGAAGTGGTGATCTCTCCATTTGGTCCTTCAAGTTTCGACATTTTTTAATCGAGCCCCTGGACAGAATTTCGGCGCCTTTTACAAAATGGTCCCTGGACCTTAATTACTTGTAACTTTGCCCTTGATTAACTCCGAAACTAATATTTATTCAATTATGCCCCTGATTTCATCAATTAAACTAATTCTAAGCCTAATTAAGTCCTCAAACTTATTCGTTCTTCAATCAGACTCCCGATATTATTAATTAAACCCAATCAAAGTTTAATTGAAACCCCATATTAGTTAATTCTTTCAAAGTTTTTTCCAAATTAACTTTCAAAGTCATAAACCAACATGATTAACCCCTCAAAGCTTCCCATTTTTGCTCATTTCATTTTTATTCATTTTTTTGTTGTAAAAAATTAGGTTATGACAAAATGAAATTAGAATTTGAAATGAGTATGATTGATGAGTTAAACTTCTTCCTTAACATACAAATTAAGTAAAAATAAAAATGTAATTTTTATTTCTCAATCTAAATATGATAGAGATATGGATAAAAAGTTTGACATGGAAGGAAATTGTCATGATTGTACACCTATGAGTATATTTGTCAAAATCAACTCAAGTTTTACAAGTAAGTGTGTTGATTCTACACTTTATAGAAGCATGATATGGAGTCTACTTTATATTACTGCTAGTAAACCTGACATTGCTTTTAGTGTGGGTATTTATGCTAGATTTCAATATGATCCTAAAGAATCACATCTTACAGTAATTAAAAAAATCTTAAAATACCTTGATGCTACAATAAACTATGGTGTATGTTATTCAAAAGATTCAAACTTAAATCTAGTTGGCTATTCAGATGTTGATTAGACAGGTAATGCCGATGATAGAAAAAGCACTACATGAGGGTGTTTTTATATTAGTGGTAATGTGGCAATATGGATGTGTAAGAAATAGAATTCAATTTCATTGTCTACTGCAAAAGCTGAGTATATTGCAGCAGGTAATTGTTGCATATAACTTTTTTGAATGAAGAGGATGCTAGAGGATTATGGTTTCTCTCAAGATAATATGACTATTTATTATGATAATTCTAGTGAAATCGGTATCTCTAAAAATCTTGTGCACCATTCAAGAACCAAGCATATAGATATATAACATCACTTTATTATAGACATGGTTGAATAAAAAATTGTGTCATTAGAACATGTGAACACCGAACATTAATTGCCTGACTTATTCACAAAACCTCTAAATAGTTTATGATTTTAATTTTTTAGGAAAGCCATTAGTGTATGTAAAATTCTCAAAATCTTAAAAGAGACAAAATTTGTAAATAAAAAAAAATATGTGTACATAATTTTGTTTGGGTTTTTATATGTTTTTCAATTGGTGACAGGTTGTTAACATTGAAGCATGAAAAAAAACCTTGTAAGTATACTTAATTTAAACATTTAAATCTCATAAATTTAATTTTGCTCGGATCAAGGCAAATCTTATTTGGTATGGTCTTCACTTTTGAAACAATATTATTTTGGAAGACCAAATAAAGGTGTTATCTTAAGCATTGTGAGGGATTCAAGTTGTTCTATGAACTGTTAGAAAATAAAAAATTGATTTAAATATAGATATACTAATAGTTAAGGGAAAGTAATGTGTGCTTTGAATTGACTAAAGTTAGTTCAACCTAGCACACATGCCATTAAGATGACCTTTCTAACAAATCCTTTAGAAAAAGTCAAGTGTTCACATCATTGTGGAAATAGACAAACACTTCAATATGGATCCATTCTACTCTCTAATTCCTTGAAGAAAAAGTCAATTTCTCATTGTAGAAATAGATGAGCAATTATATAATGAAAATGATAGAGTTCAACAAATCTTATATAATGAGTGAAAATCATATGTATCTAGGCCCTAACATAAAGTTTGACTTTTAAGGTATGCTCACACCTTGTTAGCATATCTCACATCAAAGAGAAAAAAAGATAAAGAATGAAAATTTTAAAGTAAAACTATTGTTTTTCTCACTCACACATTCACATCTTGATTTGGTCATAAAAAAGATACGTGTTCATAAATGAAGATTGACCAATAAGGTACATATCTCCTTTTAAATTGTTATTATGAGTATTTTTAGGCTAGAAAACTTGGTTACTTTATGTAGGTCCATATCTTTGTCTAAGTGTACAATTAGACACACTTGTAAGAATATTTTTTTTTGAGAAAATGATGTGGTCTAACTAATTTATGAAACAAAAGGAGATATGGTTGTCTAAGGAGTCAATCTTTTTCATAACACTGATGTGTCATCTTAAAAGAGACTATAAGAACATATCACGATCCTTTATGTAAACAAGAATGAGAGAAAAATGTTTTTTCAAAAGATAATTTATTGATGTGTCATCAAAACACACAATCATCTCTCTCTCTCTCTCTCTTCTTATTTTAATGCACTCATCTCGTGACTTTTCAAGTAAATCTCTTCATCTTTACTTGACATCTTCTGATAAATATAAAAGAAATTTTTAAGACAAAGCATATGCTCATCCTTTCCATATTGTATTTAACCTTTTTATGAAAATAACAAGGATATTCTATCTTGATCTAAAATTTCTTGAGAAGATTATTAAAAAGAATATGTCCTTACAATCATTTATACACCACTTTTACAGTACACATTTCTTTCAGTTTATTGCTTCATGAATAATGCATTTTCTTGTTGCAAGGTTGTTACAAACTAAAAGCCAAGAAAAAACATGGAACCTCTATTTTAAGTTCTTCTAATAAAGAAGAACATGAGACCTCATCACTTGAAGAGAATCTAATCCAGCCTTCTAAAATTTAAAGGAAAAAAAAAGGGCAAAATAGTACCTGGTTCCTCTAAATCAGTAGCATAACATAGAATAATTAACCACTTCATTTCCCCTAGTACATAGATGGCTTATAGAAACAACTTCTCTATGAATAACATACTGAGTGAAAGAGAAGTTTCGGTATGTGATCTTTCTGACTCCATATTTATGTTCATAGAAGAAATCTTTAAGAAAATGAGCACTTACTTTACATGTTAAAGTAGTTAGGGAGTTTTATGCCAATTATGAGTGTTTCAATCTTGATGACCACTCCATTACTTCCACTATTAGAGTTTAAAACCTTAAGTTGTCTCCTACTATCATTATAAAGTTATATGAGCTACCTGAAACCACAAATCTTGGCTTTCACTATAATGAATAAGATCCTTTTTCAATACTTGGATGAGTGATTTGTTTGTTAGCCTTACAAGACCAAATTAGTCTACCAAAGCACATAGATTGCCTATGACTACCTCCTTACCGACTATTAGCAAAAATTATGGTAACAAACCTCTAGCTTATTGGAATACATACTGAGCTAACAATTGAGAAAGCTCAGTCCATGTATGTTATTACTACTAATGTTCCTATTAACCTAACCACTCACTTTATTGATGTAATACAAAAGGCTAAAATTAAGAATGAAGTGAGTCTAACTTTTAATGAGTTGATAACTATGATAAAAATCATGGCTAAAATACTCTTGTATGATAGGGAGCCAACAATTAAAATGTATGGAAAGATCTCAATTGTAACTGTTGTCAAATCTAAAGTTGTGGTTAGTAAAAAATAGTCATATCATGAAGAGCTTACCTCTTCTCAGCCTAAGACTCCTCAAACCAGCCCCCTACTCCATCTTATAATAGAATAATTGAAAGTACTATCAAACAAGTTTGATAGTTTTACTGATAAATGGAAACATGGGATTGATATAGTTGATAAGTTGCTAACAAATATGCAACAAGATATTGTGAAGGTTAATGACAAACTTGTTTGACTCGGCTTGGACGTCAAACAAATGCATTGGTCTATTGTTCGTGAAGATGAGGAATAGGATTGGTGTCAAACCAAAGGGGAGACAATGATGCATAAAAAGGAGAGGAAGCATGCAAGCAGCTAGCCAAGCCAACAACCCCGTCAATTTTTTTTTAACTGTTCTGGAATTTTATTGATTTTTTTTACCAATAATAAATGTTGAATATTCTGGTCTGTAATAACTAGAATATGTTTTTAGCATAAGAACCTCTATGTTGAATACTTGATGCACTTTGAACTTGATGCATATAGTTGCATAATAATATCTCATGCATAATAGTTTTTTAATATATTATGAACTATTAGGATGTCACATGTGAAGTTTTTCTTAATAGGTTATGAATTGTTTGCATGAAACATGTTAGGAACTGATAAGATATTATTGCATAAATATTATTAATTGCTCTCATGCTATATAACATTGTTTCAATTGTGCTTGTAGAAATATTTTAATGAAGTATTTGTTTATGATCAAACTATCTAAACTACTTGCATACTAATTCATCCTTATAATGTTTTGTCATAAATCAGACAAAAAGGGACATAGTAAATGTCAAAATGTTTGGCTTTGATTAGTGAAGGACTATTTGCATTGTTGAAGATGAACTTGTTTAGATTGTTAGTTTATCTAAATTAGATAAAGAATTACTCATGTTTATCTTATAAGATATAACATGATTATTTTTGTAATTATCTAGTTTGTTTAGATATATTATTTAGAAAGTTCATATAGGTTTTATCAAAAAAAAAAAAGATACAAGTTATCCAAAGATAATTGTCAGAGAACTATTTTTTTGAAACATGAATAACAAATCTGTTAAAAATATAATAGACTAGGAAGCTTGAAGATAATGTTTATCAAATGTTCTTATCCTTTTATATATATATATATATATATATATATATATATATGGATAATATGAAGCATTAAAGAAGCGAGAGCAACATTAGGTGGAGCAGCACTTGTAGCGGAGCAAGATTGCCCAACCAGTTAAGGAGTTATATAGAGTTTCACAGTATATACTCTTGACACATGAGTAGAGTGTGGTTCTCAATGAGAATTGTTCGTTTAAGAGCTGAAGAGCTTGCAGACTCATAGGGGGAGTTCTTGTGTTAACTGTTAGCAACTAGATGTTCTAATTAGAATGACAATAGTTAGAAGATCTTCAAGTGTTCTGGCAAGCTACTATGATAGAAGACAAAACAGAGTGTTTGTCTTGACAAATAAGGTAATATAGTTACAAAATATTTGTAGCAAAAAATACTCCTCTTGTAATCTTCTAAACTAGTTTTCTTTTTATTTTGTTTTTTTAGCATGATTACTAATACGTTATTATTTGAAAAATTAGTCCCACTAGACATGACAATTTATTTATCAATCATTGATTTTTCAATCAATATGCTACATGTTATTTGTCTTTTTCTTCTGATAAGGAGAAACTACAATTAGAAATTTAATGCTAAGCAAAGGCAAGTAATAGCCTCGCAAATCAAGCAAAGCGTGAAATTTTTAACTTGATTTAACATGTTAATAAATTAAAAGGGTAATGCCAAGAAACTATAAATTAGGTAAAAACAATAAAGAAAAGCAATAAAGAAAATGATGATTGTAGAAAACAAGAGAAAGAGAAGGTGATAAATTGTAGAAAACTTATATATACAGTTGACCCTTTTTTTCAGCTGCTAAGATACAAGATGACTAATGAATAAAAACAGAATTCCTTTGGCAATGGAGGATCTGTTTTAGTAGGGTAGACCTTTTTCAAAAAAAAATTACACAGCACAAAAAAGATAAATTTTAGTCTTATAAAAATTATCGGATAAAAGTTTTTCAATTTGAATCCTAGTACAATTTGTACTTCTAATTGTATGCATCCTCCTATTAATTTTTTGTGTTATAATTATAATTATACTATAATAATCATCAATTTGCTAAAAACTTTTTTTTAATAGGAATTGATCGTGGATTGAAAATGTAAATCTTAATTTCTTGATTGATGGTCAATTTTAACTTTCTTTTCTAATTTCTTTAAAAATACGAAGCTAACCATTATTGTTTTTATTAAAAGACATGTAAATATTTATTTTTATATGATAAAATGATAATGAAGGAAAAAGTTAAAAAGCCGTACATGAATAGTAATTAAGCACATGACATCCTTCTCATTGATTATAAAATCCCATAATTTGATGGTCAAGCTAATTGGCTAGAGATCCGAAAGTGTTAAAGCAAGATTGTTTTACATTAATACGTATTTTTTAATCATATTTTAATTAAATTCAGTTTTCCAATTAATCAAAAGACTGACTATTTATGTTAGTCTTAAATAATTGATGAGCCTTTTATATATATAAAACAAGAAACAAAGAGAAAGAGTTGTTTTCATTGGTGTGTTATAATTAGGCGTGTAAAGAAGGAAGGAACGAAAGAAAGAAAGAGGAACGGAAATCAAAGATGGCTACGAGAAGATGGAACCGACCACTTTATTTAGTCATGAGACGCCACTCTGAATGATTGCTAAGGGAAAAATTGAAGGAAACTTCTAGATAATGAGGTGTATGCATGTATGAATCTGCCTGTATAGGGACAAGCCTGTGTGCCATCACATGTGAATTTTTTTTTATTAACTATTGATCGAAGAAGAAAGCACATAAAGAAAACTCATGATGTATTTTTAATATGACCAAAACATAATGAAAAAAATTAATACACTCAGGAGATGAAATTGATAAAGGAGTTATGGCAATTTATCAAGAAATTAAAAAAAAAATCTCAAGACCCAATAGCCCAACGTTAAATGATAAAATTAAAAAAAATATAAAAAACATTGATAAAAAAAAATCCATAGCAACCCGTGTTGACTTGATTAAATCACGACCCGGGATAACCCCAGAGGAAGGAAAGGGGAAAAAATAGAAAGCTCAAGATCCAAAAACCTAATGTCAAATAATAAAAAAATTTCTTAAAAAAAGACCAAAGTTAAATCAGGCTAATTTTCAAAATCAACAACTTTGATCATAAGATTGAGATGACACTATAAAAGATAAAAAAAAATCTTGAACAAAATTCTTAACCATCAAAAAATTAAAAGAAAAAACAAATAAAAAAATGAGGATCTAGTCTGGTATAAAAACTAATGAAAAAAGATAATGAAGGACTTAATCACAAAAAAAATAATAAAAAAAGCAATTAAAAGAATGAGGTACAAATTGAATAAAAAACAAATAAATTAAAATGTTGAGAGAAAAAAATTGAAAGAAAAAACAGATTAAGAAAAGAATTAAAAAAATAAAGACCGAAATTGATTAAAAATACAAATGAAATAAAACGTTGAGGGACTAATTGAAAGAAAAAAAATTAAGAAAGAGATAAAAAAGTGCAATTAAAAAAATAAGGACTTAATCTGGAAAAAAATGAAATAAAATAAAATATTAAGGGATAAAATTAAAAGAAAAAAAACAAACCAAGAAAATGATAAAATAAAACAACAACAGTTAAGAGAATGAGTAAAATATTTGATATAAAAAATCAAAATCAAATAGAAAATAATGAAATTAAAAAAAAATCTAAAATGAATAAAAAAATAAGAAAGATTAATTAAAAGAAAAGGGATGATAATTGAAAGACGAAATAAATGAGAGAACAACCATAATTTTTTGTTGACCTGACATGAATTTCAAGGAGTTGAAAGAGAAAATAGGAGGAGAAAAAAAGTCAACTATTGCCAGACTGCTATGATTTGAGCAACACTCACTGCCCTATAAGCTTCACCTCTACTGGACGCTTCAAACGACACGGTAGTTGGGAGATTTTGGTCGCCACACGACGCTGCATGTGTTGCTTGAAGAGCGTGAGCGGTGTCCACTTGCGCCAACAACCTTTTCTTTATTATTATTATTTTTATTATTTATGAAAATATTAATTTTCCCCTAATCCAAATAAAGTATAACAAAAAAAACCATAAAACAAATACTAATATACCTTTTGACCCACCCTTTAATTTTCTTGACTTTAAGGTCAATAAAGTAATTGTATTATTTGTCAAAAACAAATTATGCAAAAACCTTCTTAGCCTTTATTTTCATTATTTTTATGCCTTTTAAGGGCATCTATGTGATTCATTTGTACAAAAAAAATATAAACTACTAAATTGTCCCTAATTAATTTGCAAGGTTCTATGGAAAATATGATTCTAGCCCCGCAAGTGAGACAAAAACTTTGTATGCAAAAGGGAAATATAGCAATTATATTGTGCAAGTCCACACTAAATTACCTCATAGTCTACAATGAAATACTCATCAGTTTTAGAGTGTTTATTAGTATATTGGCCCGTGCTCCGCAGCGGGTCAATATAATTTTTTTTTAAATGTAAAAACAATATTAAAAGTATAAAGAATGTTTTAAATCCCTTGGGTCTGACAGTCATGACAGACCCAAGCGAATTGGGTGTGGCGGTCATGCCAAACCCACGAGCCTTGAGACTAACCGAAATGTCAGGCCCAAGTTACTTGGGTCTGACGCCTCTACCTGACTAAGTTACATGGGTTTGTTAGTGGCAGACCTAAGTTACATGGGTATGACATCCCATGCCAAACCCTAGTTCATAGATTATGGTTGTGCCAAACCTAGGTGTTATCTTATTACTATTTTTTTTCAATAGTAATAATATTTTTTTAAAAAAAATTAATAATAATAATTATTATTATTATTGGAGTGGATTAGAACAAAAAAATCATTAATAACATTTACTAAAGCTATTATCAATTAGGTAATTGAAAGTGTAATCATCACAGTTGTAAGTAAATTTATTGTTAGTAGCATAAACTAAGTTTTTGGAGAGATTGAAAAGCTTTGCACATGAAATTCTTATTTTAACTCAGTTTACTCAGCATGAATCATAATTTCTTGAGAAATAAATCGTAGATCAATGATTTTTGGCTCATTTTTTAAAATTCAAAATTTAAGCTTTTCAAAAGAGAGATGTCAGAGGGATTTTTGTTATCTTTGTTTCTTTGTTGCTATGAACGAAATTTGGAATTTGGTCAGTTAAGTTGTTTTGTTTGATAGTCAAAGACAACTAGTTGTGACAAAAAACCTACAAACAAATTGCCATTTAGACTCCATTATTCAATGTGAGTTCCCAATCACAAGTGCAATAAAGAACCATTAGAACTACTAAAAAAACCAGCAAATCTTTTCCAATTTACACTATAAAATCGTTGATCCTCTAGAGAGAAAAAAAGTATTATGAATTAACTAAAAGAGAGGCATTAGACTTGAAACTAAAATTTTTACTATTTTCCCTCTCTTTTTGCTAGAAAAAAAGTCCTTGAACCAATCAAAATCGTCATACATAACCAAAAAATTGAAAAAAGAAGCAACAAAAAGGTGACAAAATAGAAAAAAAAATCAATAAAAAATTTGTTGACAATTTAACATGTCATGGATGCAGACAAAGCTTAATAGAATTGCCAATGAAAATTTCATTGGTGATTTTAAATGAAATAAAACATAACAGCTGCTCTTCTCCCAGCTATTTTTTCTTATTTCTTTTAAAACAACAACCCCTCTCTCCCAATTAATTAGCAAATCCAGTCACCCCCTTCACAAATTCGATCACCCAACCTGTCGATATCAACTTATATTTGTTAGTAGTGTTAATTTCTCTCATTTGAATCCATTTATTGTCAAGCTTTACTCCACCGAGTAAACAAACCCATCCATTTTTTTGTAACCCATTTATGTTTTAAGTTGATTTATTGATAATTGTTTGTAGTATTTGTAGTTTGCTTATACATTTAAGTATTTTAAAGCTTTTCTCTAGATGATGTTGTTGAATTAATGTATGATATGTATTTTGGGGTATGTTTGAGATTTGGAGGAAATAGATTTTATTTGCACTTGATAAAATTGAGTTTGATTTTGTAATTTAGGTATGTTATAATTGAAGAAATGATAGGTAATTTAATGGGTATCGATTTTATTATTAAGTTGAAAATTTGAAGAAAATTATTTTTTGTGGAATTAATAATAATTAAAATATATTAATTTAGGTTGAATAAGTTTGAATTGAATATATATTTTGTTGATTTTCCCGGGGTGTTCGATCTTCAAAAGCTTTTGTTTATATTAACATTATATAAGAATTCATTACTCAGAGTTAGAGTCAATACAAAGGTTTGTCAACTATAATTCTAATTCGGGATTTAAGATATTTACATTATTTAAAAATATAGATGTGATCTTTCATCATGTAATAAAATTGAAAATGTGCAAGGTATTTATTGGTTCATTATATTTATATTTGTTAGATAATTTTGTTGTATATTTTTTAGATGTGTTCATTGATTCAATCATTGCATAAGTGTGTTTTATTATTGTGGTTGTGAGTTTAATTTGAACAATTGTTAGCTTGAAGATTCTTGGTGTTATTTTTGTTGTTGTTGTTGTTGTTGTGATAATTGTTGGCTTGGTGATTTATAACAAAAAAAAATGAAAACACCGATGGAATCGCTGATAGAGAGGCAATTTCATTAGCAACTCCATCAGAATCTTCTTAGTATTTTTTTTTATAGAATCAGTGATGAAAAATTCTATTAGAAAATTAGTTGTTGACGAAGTTCATGAGAAAAATGGGTGGCGAGATATGGTTTTTGACATGAATATTCCATTGTCTATTTCAAATACTTTCCAAAGATGAATTTCCATCAATGATCTCATCAACAATTAAAATACCAATTGAAGTTTTTCCTAAACGCCAAAACATTGACATTTTTCAATTTTCTGGTAGTGACACCTTGAAGTGTCATGGCTAATTGACCTTTTAAGGGAAGACTATGTCATAAACCTTCAAACTTAAGGTTGTAAGAGCATCAACATATTGCATATATTAAATATCACCAACTAGGTATTTGGCTCAGTGGTTTCACATGTGATATACTAATGCTCATGCTTTTGAGGCATCTATATATGTTTATGGGTATTTAAATGGGTTTTGACTTGAAAACAAGAAGCTTTATGATGAAAGAACTGGTAAATATTACAAATTCTCTAATTAGGTTGGCTTCATGATAATGTGTTTCCTCTTTTTAGGGTCATGAGCCAGATACTTTTTCTTTTTTCAATCTTTTACATCTTTGCAAGTCGTTTTACAGTGAAAGAGATGAAGATAGAGAAGGGAAGAGAGAAAAGGTAAGAATGAAGGGAAAGGAAAAAAGAAATTGACATGTCATTTTTGTATTTATGTTGTATTATATAGAGGGTAAATTTAATTTTTTAGTTTATTTTTAAAATTAAGTTAATGTAAGATATGAAGTGTAATTTATGAAAGAATTAAGGAAAAATAAAAAAAAATAACTAAACTACATAAGTTTTTTTTATATATAATTATCTCATTTACTTATGATCATGGATATGCCTCTAAGAATGATTAAAAAGAAAAATAACTTATTTATCCCATTAGGTATCCATCAGGCATTCATACTCGACTTGACCTGACTTATAAAAACACTAACATAATAACCTAGAAAAATACCTTTCTAAGACCAAACCAAATACCCTAAAAGTTTTGGTCTAAACACAAGAATTGTTATAACTAGTATAGATTAAGAATTAGTATCAAAATTATAAAATACAAAATTTATTAGTATTAGCATCAATACTTGCAATAAAATAATGTGCTCCCAAATACTTTGCAATCTATTTAATTGCAATTACTTGACTAATTCTTCAAATGAAAGCAAAAAAGAAAGAAGCAAGCATTGATAAACAACAGAAAAACATTACATAAATACTGGAAAGTTGCGCAACCATCCTTATTAATTGGAAAATGAAAGCAATCCTTAAAAAATAAAACTTCAATTATAGATTTTGAAGTTAAAAAGTTTCTTGCAATTATTGTGAGCGAAGTTTGTTGGTGAAACAACAAGTTCCACCATAGGAAAATTAAGATCTATTCGTTTGCCATACTTATCAGCTTTAATTGCATATGTCTTAAAGAATCAACTATTTGGAAAGAAAAATCTCTAGAGTGGCCACACTAACTCAATTGACGATGTCTATTAATTGAAGCTCCAACCTATTGGTGTTGTTACTGATATCCGCTGCTGGATGGAGAAGTGGAGATTGAAGAAGAGAATGGGAGAAAGAGAGCATAACATGGGTTACTAGGTGAGTGGTGATGGCTAAAGTAAATGGGGAAACCCTAAATGTTCAACATATACATAGCTTGGTATAAAATGTAATTTTTTGAAACTTTAAAGTTTTTTTATTGTTTGGGTAGGGTTCGGGTAGATTTTCAGGTCGAGTAGGATAATATTTGTACCCTACCTGAACTCGACTTTTTGACTTCGGGTATTACGCGAACCTAACTTGAACCTAAATGGGAAAAAACCATTGTTATCCATCGAGTCAGTATCTATTGGATTCAGATAAAATTGTTATCCCTATGTTGAATGCAAATTATATTTCAGGATATTCAAGATACATTTTTCCTTTGAGGTTAATTAATTAGATTAGAGTGTTATCTTGAAATTATCACAATCAATAAACTTCTAATTAATAATAATACCGCTTGAATCACGACATGCATTTGTTTTGTGAAAACTTCTTAATGTTTCTATAATTGGGCTTGAGCCTCATATTAAATTGTGAGGGTTATTACCCTTGGTTAATGAAAGGTTACTATTTAGAGAAAAAAACATGAAATATATATATTCTATTCATAGAAAAACTTTAATAGTTGATCTAAATGAAAAGCTAGATTACTGGAGGGATTAGATTTTAGTGTATAGTTGAAAAGGGAGGAATGAGCCATAATCTAAAAAAAAAACATTAAAGTAAACTAGGAGAAAAAAAGAAAAAGAAAAATAGAAGCCATACAAATGGTAGATGAGAATCTTAGCCAAGTCAAAATCCACTTCCTTTACTTCAAGAGTTGGGTCGTCATGGGCTTGGACAATTCCAAATCTAAGATTCCTCGATAAATGATAAAAAAAAACAAGAAATATTAAAAAAGTCCAAGACTATTAAAAACATTAACCTACAAGTATTTGAAGACCAAACCTAGCAAAGAGTTTCATGATCAAAAGTATTCCCTTGATATTGGTAATGTTTAAGAGATTTTTGTTCAACCTATAAGTAAGGGATATATCTAATAAAGGGCAAAATATACTATAAATGATACGATTGTTAGAAGCATTCTACAAATAATTTCATATGACTTTCAAGAATCATATTAAAAAAGAACTATAAGTAGGTTGTTTAAAGTTTGCTGAAAAAATATAGGTCAATAAAGATCCTTTCTTTTTAAAAGGTGAGTATGGTCATGGCTTTGTTAATCTTTAAAGATTACTTGCCCCTAAAATAATAAAAAACTTTCACTTGACAATCCAAGAATAAAAAAAAAAAAAGATATAAAGCAAAACTATGATATATATTAATTAACTAAACACTTTGAAAATTACATAGATATAAAATAAGTCTCATCCATGACTCACCACATTACTATAAAGATTTTTAAAATTAAATTTCTCAAGTTCAGAAATTTCCAACAAAAAAAAAAAACTAAAAGAACTAATAAGTATTTATTTCATTCATTAAAATAAAATTAACACAACATATATTTCTTATTTGAATTAACACAATAAAATGGCTAAGGAGGTTTTTAAAAGGGCTGAAATTCATTACTTTAAATGCATTATATGAAATGAAAAATGAACATTTGAGATTTTTAAAGAATAAATATAATCAAACTCTTTTTTTTAAAAAAAAAAATCTTTATCTTTGACCGTCTAACCATTGTTTTTTTATATATAAATACCTATCATGCAAGTAGAATGGAGGCCCCGATTCTTACATCATTGATGTTGAATACGAATTATACGTTTTTTTTTTCTGGAAAGGTCAATTTATTGAAATTATCAAACCTCTAATTTCATAAAATAATACCACGTGAAATTGTGTGGGTCTTTTGGCATCTCCCATGTGAAAACTATGGCATGCATTTGTGCTGTGAAAACTTCTCGAAATATCTATAATTGGGCTTCAGCTCATGTCACATTGTGTGGGTCATTGCCCTAGGTTACTCTCTCGAAAAAGAAAAAAATAAAAATAAATGAAGGTACCAAAACCTTGATATATATACATACATGGAGGGACCAAACTTTATTGTATAGTTGAAATGGGAAAAATAGTAACCTAGGAAAAAAAATAGGAAAAATAATAAAAAAAAGGAAAAATAAGCCATGATCTAGAGAAAAAAAAATACAGAAAAACAGAAGCCATACAAATGGTAGAGGGGAATCTCAGCCACGTACCTCCAAATCCCAAATCTAAGGTTTCTAAAAAAAAAAAAATCCTACCATATCACAAATGAATAATTGGCCCCCTGCTGTCCTCTATTAATTCTACCATATAATAATAATAATAATAATAAATAATAATAATTATTATTATTATTATTTTCTCAATTTTCTATTTGTAGCTATATTATCATCATTATTATTATTATTTTGAATTAATATGAATATCGGAGCTAGTTTGTGTGTACTTCGACTAATCTTACGAGTTCTGAAGTTAACGACCATGTAAACCTCCAGTAATCCTGAAATTTATGAGACTCGAACTGGTGGTATCTACAAAACAAATATATAACCTAACCTGTTAAGCTATATTTCTCAAGGTTTTTATTATTATTATTATTATTATTATTACTACTACTACAACAACTACTCATGGGTGATACATGCACACATGATTATACATAAGAGAACACATGGCCTAATACCATAAAATATAGATTTATTAATTAATGATCCAATTTTTATAAATAATGTCCCTGTAGAGATTTAATTTAATTTCTCCTCTCTCTCGCTACCCTTATTAAGAGCGGAATCTGTGCATCTGTTCTTCGTCTTTGATGAGAAGTAGTTGCTATTATTTCTGGTAATTTATGGATCTGTAATCACTCCCTATCTAAAGAAATTCACTCCCTCTAAACCTGCAATCTCTTGGATTGTTTTGGCCTCTTCTGTGAATTGAATTCAGTCCCTTTTGTTCCCATCAATGAACCCTGCTTCTCTAATCTCTTTCAAATTTCTGGCAGCCCAAATAGCTTATTTTTTCTGGGCCTGGCTTCAACAGAAAACACAACTTGATCTGGTCAAATATTGCTCTTTCGGTGCTTCAGCGAAGATTTGAAGCTTTACTTTTTATTGATTTTGCGTTCAGTACGAACAAATATAATTCTTTTTTTTTTCTTATTATAGATCTCCTTCTTACATAGATCTGCTCTTTATGAAATATATGTCCTTTTTGTAGCTTTTCCAAGTATTTTTCTGAATATAAAATAGAAAGGACGGAGCCCAGATTCTTATCCCTTTTATCAATCCAGCGCTTCTTCATCAACACCCAAAAGGGTCATTGAAAAAAGATAGTAGAAAGCTTTCCGTTCCGTTTGTGTGCTTCTTTCTTTCTTTCTTTTTTTGTGTGGTGTAAGGCAAATCTTGATATTTGGGCTATAGAATTCAAAAGGGTTATTAGGTGAATCTGGTCGATTAATCTCACCATTGGGTCTGTGAATTCCGAAAAGGTTCTCTTCAAGATCTTCACCCCATCAGTTCTTACGGATCCGTCTTCTGAAAATAGTGGGTCTGATTCTCTGGCTGGTCTGGAGTGCATATTAAATATTATCAGGGCCCTCAGGATGGGGTCCTGCTTGTCTGCAGAAAGCAGGAGCCCTCGCCCTGGTACGCCTTCCTCTCCTGGCTTCGGGGTTAGGAAGAGGAAGAACTCCAAAAAGCGTCCAGGGTCTCGGAATTCTTCGTTTGACTATAGGAGGGAAGAGCCACTGCATAGGATTCCTGGAAGGCTGTTCTTGAATGGGTCTAGTGATATCGCTTCATTGTTTACCCAGCAAGGCAAGAAAGGAACCAATCAGGATGCCATGATTGTTTGGGAGGTTAGTTCTTTCCTCGCTTTCATTTTCGAAGGATTATTCTCATTCTAATGCTCATAATAATAATAATTTGAAATATATTTTAGTTACCTTTCCTACCTCTGAAAAGTAATTAGAATTTGTTCTCTTCTCGAATGCAATATTCCTATCCTGATGAAGTGGCTAGTCCAGCCAATGCAATACTAATATATTGATATATAATTCGTTCTTTTGATTTGTTCTTCATTTCTGTGTATTTTCTTGCAGAAATATATTTCTGGACCTACATCACATTCTGTTATTTTTTAAAGCAGTAATCACTTCTAGTATCTTTTTCTTCTTCAGCGTAGTAACGAATCATTGAGTTTTTTTAACGAAATTTAGCATCAATGACAAAGGAAACTGACACCTCCCTATCTAGTTGCATTTGCTATGTCTTGTTCTCTACAAAAATAAGCTATTTTCCTGTGTCTTGCTTCTCTTTTATTTATTAATTTCCTGCCATGCGTGTCTAAAGCCAGATGGTCCTGTTTGTTTCCTTCTACCAGAAACTCTCTCTATTTGTTTTAATCTATCCTACCATCATCCTATGATCCTTACTGGGCAAGGGTTCATTCCTGAAAGGTGATTAATTTCTTAATCAATTAATCATTTCCTTGTTGTGACTCTTCTTTAGTTTCATGCGATGTCTCTATCTTGTAAACGAGACATATCCTGCTTCTGTTGGTCTAGAATTGATTGTAGTAAAACACTTGCATCATCTGTGGGAGCATGTCAATCTGTCAGGTCATGTCTATGTGACTATAATGGAAAATCTCATCTTTATCTGGTAATTGAAATCATATGATGCGATTGAATAAATCCATCTTCATTCTTGAGTGGTAATGGACTTATTTTTTGTAGAGTTAAATATTTTTACTTTCTTTTGTTCATTTTAATTTGGATAATCGTAGAAGACATCAATATCTTTTGAAGCCTTGCTATTATGCAAACTCTGTTTGTTTGTTTCTTCTTACATGTCATCTGGATTCGGTATTACAGATTAAGAGCTCCTGCTATATCTCTGCTGTGCAATATTGCTGGCCTCTTCTCTGTATTAGAAGCATAATGTTATTTATTCTTTGTGCTTTAACATGAAATCAAAGAGAAAAAGTAAAGAAAATAATAATTATAAATAAAATAAATCTCACTCTTTGATGGTTTTAATGTTTCCAGAATTTTGGCTCTAGGAGAGATGCAGTTTTCTGTGGTGTTTTTGATGGCCATGGACCTTATGGTCATATGGTTGCTAAAAGAGTGAGGGATTCTCTCCCCCTGAAACTGACTGCTCATTGGGAAGTGAATGTAGCCAGTGAAGATGTTCTCAGAGAGATCAGCCTTAATACCACAGGGAGCATGAACTCGGAAGATACTTCCTTTATATCTGCTGATGACGAATCTAGGGCCTCTGTTGATCTTGAAGATGCCGAGAAGCACCCAGAGATTTTCCAGACACTGAAAGAGTCATTTCTGAAGGCTTTCAAAATCATGGACCGGGAACTGAGGGTGCATACTAATATTGATTGCTTCTGCAGTGGGACAACAGCAGTTACTTTAGTCAAGCAGGTTTTTACTCATGAAGACCTTAATGTCAACATATATAGCATACTTAGGATCATAAAATTTTGTGGCCTTCTTCTTGATCATAATTATTTGATGTTTACGTAGGGTCAATATCTTGTCCTTGGAAATGTTGGGGACTCTAGAGCTGTATTGGGTACAAGGGACAAAGATGATTCTCTTGTTGCTGTTCAGTTGACTGTGGATCTCAAACCAAATCTTCCAGGTAACTCCCCACCTTCATTCTCTCTCCATAATGAATTCTTTTCAATTGTATTTTTTTTTAATCGAGTACACTGCTGGTGTGCTGTGAGCTTTGTAAGGCAGGAATAGTTTGTCCATCACATACAGTTCATATTGTTGAAGGAGATAAATGGCAAATTCATCCTATATATGGATATAATTTTCTTTTTTCTATTTCAATTGACATCAGGAACTGCAGTTGCATAGAGCAGGAAAATCAAGACATGCACTAGAGTACAAATCCCATGCTCTTATGCCTTGACATGGATTATAGACTTGCATCTTCCTATAAATAGTTCAAATGTTACTGATATTCCTTGATTATCTAGATTGCACATGTAATTGATTTGTGTTTGATCTGTGGTCTATTTCTGAAGCATAACAAGGGCAATTTATGTTTTCCAAACTTGATTGATGCTGAATCAAATTTTGTTCTATTTAATTAATCATGGTCAAGAGAAAAGTTGAGATGGCATAATGATTGATGACCTATGATATCCCGTGCTGAGAATACTTATGATGTAAGAGAAAAGTGGTGCCAACTATGGAAGAGCTCAAGTATAGATATGGTATTAATTGCAAGTGAAGGATGTATAATGGACATGACAAGGAAGAACTAAATGATCTTGAATGGATACTGGCACTGCATCAGTCCAACCATACTTGATTGGTCAGATGTCTTATGGCTTAAATGATGTCAATTGTGTGGACAACATGTAGCCTAATATCTGATCTCATCTTTCCTTAGACAAAATTGCAACTTCAAATCTTCCTCCATCAGAACTGGATAAAAGTTTGCCAAATACGGTTGCTTTAACATGTTCGCTACCAGCTAACTTCCATTTCCTTTGACCATTGCTTTTGAACATGCATTTACTTGCTATATGGGCTACTGGTTTTATTGCCCAATCCTTAAATGAAGGTGACAGAGATAGCTAGAGGGGCTGTAATCCATGGTTTTCATCATCTAAATACAGTCTTGTAACTGACATTTCAACTCGAATATGCTTAATGCTACTAATTACTGGGTGATGCTTTCCGTTATCATCATGTAATACCTGTGATCTGTGACACAATTACTGTGACTGCATCTAAAATTGAAAACTGTGCTGTAATCTAATTTTGTACTTCTTACTATCAACTTTTTAGCTTATATTTTTTTTTGGTTGCCGACAGTGGAAGCAGAAAGAATCAGGAAGTGTAGAGGACGGGTTTTTGCTCTTCAGGATGAACCTGAGGTATCTAGAGTCTGGCTACCGAATAATGACTCTCCTGGCCTGGCCATGGCACGGGCTTTTGGAGATTTTTGCCTTAAGGATTTTGGTCTCATCTCTGTGCCTGATATTTCTTACCGGTGCTTGACTGAGAAGGATGAATTTATAGTGTTGGCTACAGATGGGGTAAGTTATTCTTAGACCATCCTCTATTTTTCTGTATATTCAATGAATTTAACATTGTGTGTCTCATTTACATGGATCTTTTTCTGTTTTAATTTATTATAGATTTGGGATGTGCTCTCAAATAAAGAGGTGGTGGACATTGTTGGATCAGTCCCATCACGTTCCTCTGCTGCGAAAACACTGGTTGAGTTGGCAGTTCGAGCCTGGAGATACAAGTACCCAACCTCCAAAATTGATGACTGTGCCGTAGTTTGCCTCTTCCTCAACTCCAATGATATATCTACCGCTTCTAATACCAAGTCAAATGAACAGCTTACATCAGTGGACCAAGTTGACAGTGGCAGGCAGAAAGAGGATGATCTCTCAAGTCCAACCGGTCTTGACCGTGCAGGTACTGTGCGGACTGAGAAAGAGGCCCTCTTAGGAGGAAATGCAGAGGAAGATTCCACAAAGCAAGATGAAATGCAATTAGAATATGGAATAGAGTGGTCTGCTCTTGAAGGAGTGTCTCGTGTCAATACTCTGTTGAATCTACCGAGGTTTGTGCCAGGAAAGGAAGAGAAGAAGGCTGCAGGAGAGGCAAAGACTCGAAAATGATGGAAGGAAGGAGGTATTCTTAATCTTGGATTTCTTAATTAATTTCTCTTCATTTTTCTTCCTTGTTTCTGTTTTTGTTTACATTTCTACAGAAGGGGAAAAGATTTTAGGGCCATAAAATGTTGAAATTGGACCGGAGAGGTGGCCCTGGCTATATTAGCATGTCTGGGAAATTGTCCTCTCTCTAGTCGTGGGTAGAATTGGAATTTTGTGTAAAATCCAACTCTCCTTGTATTTGTCAATTTCCTTTTCTTTTTTTTTTCTCTCCTTTAAATTGTGTGATCTGTTGGAGTTTGTCCATGCTGATGATAATAATCTTGTGATGATGAAGCCTCCTCCTTTCGAGGTTAGAACTTAATATATATTTTTTGGTTCCTAGTCGTGGGGGGGAGGGGAGAAAGCAACAGCTATGTTATTTTTGATTTCCAGCCACTTAGCCCTATTTGGCTGAGAATTGTTTGAAGGACCTAACCATAAGAAAATGATAAGTGGCTTTGTGAGCCTATCAGGCTGCTGCTAGTGTCCTGATCTTAACCATTTCTTTTGACTTGAAATAAATATTCAGGACCCATTTGATCTCTGGTCCCCAAAACGAGAGAAATGTCCTTCCATTTGTTTAGAAGTTTATAGATATTAAATTATCTTTCATTTACACTTCTAAAACTCTTAAATTGTTCATCTTCTTGATATGTTCAAAGATATTGTTCATCTTCTTGATAGCAACTCTCTCTCCCGTGTGAGTGTCTACGGCGGATGCGACAACGCCATAGCTTCCTTTTCCGACTACTTGAATTTCCTAGGCTTTTTTCTCAATGCTCGGTGAAAAGAAAATTGAACAGGACCAGCAATTTATAAAAGAAATTCCAAATCTAATCTTAATCAAGTAAGAAGAAAGAGAGAGAGGATAGAAAAAAGTGCTACCTTAATTGCTCGACGGTGAGAGGTGTGGAAAGAACCAAGCAAGAACATAAACGGGATTTTAATCAAAATTCAAGAATCTGTTCTTTGTAACCCATGACGAAACGGGTGTGCGCCCATTTTATGGGAAAGATCCCAGCCATGGGAGACTTTTTAACCCGTCAACTAAAGTGTCGAAAATCATCAATTTTTTAGTAAAGTAACACCTCATTTTTACTTTTAATTCTAGTTAAAAAAAAGTAAAAAATAAAATGAAACCAAGCATTGATGAAGTAAAGAGAGAACACAGAGAAAAGAAATCCAAAATTGTTCTTGATTGTTGGGAGTTGTGGCCTGTGGGTGTTCTGAATCTATTGGGTTTTTTTTTTGTTGTTGACGAGGATTCATTGCTGAAGTCTGATTTATTGGGTTTTCTTGGTTTACTTGATAACTATTTGTTTATTTTTTAGATTGGGAGAGAGAGGGAATTTTTTTTTATTGTTTTTGTTTTGTGTTTTGATGGGAGGATTTGTAACATAGTTTTAAAACTCAGCCCGACTTGGCAGGTCGATCCAGGCCTGGAACTAGACCGGGTTTGTAAAAAAATAAAGTTAGTTAAAACCCGGTTGACCCGGCATGACTTGATCATAAATCTGGTTGCAACCCGTTGCTTATTTTTTATTTTTTATCAAGATGATGTCATTTTGATTTATAAAAAAAAATTGAGATTGACCCGGTGACTTGGTGATAACCCGATGATCCGGTCACAACCCGTGACCTGGGTCTTGGGCCGAGTCGATCACCGGATCGGGTTTAAAAACACTGATTTGTACAAGAGAATGGAGAGAGAATTAGTGGGGTTGTTATGGTTATCTTTTGGTTTAATTAGTGGGGTTGTAAAGTATAATATTCAAAAACTTAATTGAAAAATAAAAAAATAATCAATAATGTTCAGGGTAATTTATCAAGAGATTTAAAGAAATATGTTTATTTTTCAATACTATCTACCAATCCTTTAAAAATACAAGACGAAGAAGGTGTGCGAACTTCAATTTTATCCCTTAAACTTGTGAAACTTCCTCTATATATATATATATATATATAAGCGATAAAAATATCTAGTCAACGCTTTTTATGAAGCAATACAAATCTAACTTGGAAGTAGCACTTAACAATTTTAAACTTAAGAATATAAAGAAAAAGAGGCGTTGAGATTATTAAAAAAAGAAAAATATTATGAGGTGGTGTGAAATGACTACTTAAAATTTTTATTTATTGACTGATAAAGAATTCATTTTTATTTTTATTGATACTTTCAAAGATTTATACCATCCATTTTTTATTAGTAATTCAACTTCTTGTTTATGGATGTAGTAACTTTAATATAAATGATATAATAAGATTTGAAATCAAGAGGATTAAAGATCCAATTATGAACCTTGATTTCATATTGAAACATTATAAGATGCCTTTTAAGTTGGTAATTGACGTAGATAAAAAAAAAATACAAGAAAAACAACAAATATAAAAACACAAAATTTTCAAAAAAAAAAAAAAGAGATCACATAGAAACTTTAATTCATAATTTTATTACTAAATATTTATTTTCAAGTAGTTTGTTATCTAAAAGGTTTACAACTTCTTAAATAAAATAAAAAATAACATAACTAAACTAGGAATCTCGAAAATAAAGAAAAAACAATAAAACCCCTAAAAAACTAGAAAACTTGAAAACTTGAAAATAAAATAAAAGAAATTAAGTCTGACCAAACTAGGAAAAATAAAATTATTAAGCATATTATTTAAATTTTGTAAACTAAATACGAAAAAATATAAAAACAACTAATAAAACAAATAAATATTCCTAAAAATCCTCCCACATCAATATTCCTAGATTGAAAAGAACTCGTTCTCGAGTTTAAATTATTTTTGTCTCAATCAAGAGTTTACAACTCTTCATGCGCTCAACTTTCTATTAGAAATATCATATTTATCACGCTCAGTCTCCCTAACAACAAAATCAATTTTAGCGTTAGGAGAATATTTGAAAATTTATTTCACAACTTTTATGTGAAGTACAAGAACATCAACTTTGACCCCACCAATTCTAAAATTCTCCTTAAGCACATGTGATGAACATCCCTTATAATGTGTTTCATTAAAAATCACTTCTGAAACTACAACTTGTTTTGTTCTCATCTCATGAACATCATAAACCATACATTTTACATCTAAATCATCTTTTTTAACATTATCTTCATCATCCTCATCGAATCGCAATGGTTGACTTTAATTCAAAAAGAAACTAGAATCATCAAAACTTTCAGTTTCAATATTATATTCATCTTGATTAAGAAGTTGCTTTCTTTACTCATGCTTTTAAAATAGGTTATCAAAATTAGCTATAGATTTATGATCACTTTTCATGTTCCTTTTGGCTCCTTATTCCTGCCAACTAACGTGTTGATTTTGCAATCTATTTGTGCATGTCTTCTATGACCAATTCCTAATCATCTTTTTTTCAATTCTGTAATTTGTCTTTGCATGTCTTCTATCACTAGTTCCTAAACATCTTTTTCTCAAGGAGAAACCTCCTCATCCCTTGCTATACAATCACATCATATTCTACGACCACTTCTTTTATCCAAAATTATTTAACAACACACAAAAATTAGCTACTAGAAATCGTTGGACTTTGATACCAACTAAAGCAAATAGAAACAACACAAGAAAGACAACAAATATAATAACATAATTGTTTTTCGTAAAAAAGATCACACAGAAATCCTCATTCATAATTTAATTATTGAATATTTCATTTCAAGTAGTTTGCCTCTTTATGAGGTTTATAACTCCTTAAATAAATCTAAAAAGTAACCTAAATAAACTAGAAAATAAAAGAAAATAAATTAAAGTCCTAATAAAACCAGGGGATTTAAAAATAAAGAAACGCAATAAAAGTCTTACATAAAAAAATAAGTCTCTAAAAATTCCTAGTTTTTTTTACCTTAATATCCTCTCCATTCATCATAAATCCCACTAAGTCAAGAGTCACCATTTGCTCCTTAGGTGTAGTAATAAAAAATCACAATACCTTTTGAGCATTTTTACGAATACCTTTCATCCAATGAAGTTTATGAATACCTTCCAAGCATCGAACACATTATTCATGTTCCAAAAAGCCTTATACAACTAATTAAACCCTCATTCATAATTTAATTATTAGAAACATCATATTTATCACGCTTAGTCTCCCTAACAACAAAACCATCAAAACCAATTTTATCGTTAAGAGAATATTTAGAAATTTATTTCATAACTTTGATCTGAAGTACAAAAACATCAACTTTGACCCTATCAATTCTAAAATTCTCCTCAAGTACATGTGAGGAACGTCCTTTATAATGTGTTTCATTAAAAATCACTTCTGAAACTAAAACTAGTTTGGTTCTCATCTCATGGACATCACAAACCATAAATTTTGCATCTAAATCATCTTCTTTAACATCATCTTCATCATCCTCATCAAATTTCAGTGGTTGACTCCAATTCAAAAAGGAACTAGAATCATCAACAAAAACTTTTGAGATTGAATGCAATGCTTCAGGTATAGGTATGAGAGCTGTTTTAATGCAGGATAAAAAGGCCTATAACTTATTTAAGTGAAAAGCTTAATATAGAAAATCTAAACTACTCAATATATGATAAAGAGTTGTATGCATTAGTGAGGATTTTGGATACTTGACAACATTATATTTTTCTTAAAAAGTTTGTGATTCATACCGATAATTAATTTTTGAGACACTTGAAAAGTCCAAGGTAACTTGAATCGCAAATATGCCAAGTGGGTGGAATTTATTGAGAAATTCTCATATGTCATCAAATATAAGCAAGGTAAGGAAAATATAGTTGCAATTGCATTATCGTGAAAGTATGTTCTTCTTAATACTTTGAATACTAGATTTTTAGGATTTGAGTATGTGAAATAATTATATCCTAATGATACTCATTTTAGTGAAACTTATTTCTAATGGGAACTTGCAGGAACTAATGGGTTTTTTAGACATGATGGATTTTTATTTAAAGATAAAATATTATGTGTGCCTAATTGATAAATGCGAATTAATTATATCCTAGATTTTTAGGATTTGAGTATGTGAATTACTTGTAAGAAAAGCTTATGGTGGCAGATTAAAGGGACACTTTGGGATTACTAAGACTTTAGAAATTTCACATGAATATTTTTATTTATATAATATGAAAAGAAATGTGCAAAGAATTTGTGGTTGGTGCATAACATGTAAACAAGCTAAGTCTAAAGTGATGTCTCATGGTTTTTATACACCTTTACCTGTTCCTAAAAAACCTTGGGTTGATATTTCTATGGATTTTATTTTGGGTTTACCTAGTTTAAGGAAAGGAAGAGACTCCATATTTTTTTTTATAGATAGATTTTCTAGGATGACACATTTCATTACTTGCTATAAAACTAATGATGCAATGAATATAATAAATTTACTTTTTAGGGAGGTTGCTTGATTACGTGGTGTTCTAAGAAGTATTGTGTCTAATTGAGATGTTAAGTTTTTGAACTACTTTTGGAAGGTTTTGCAGGGTTAGATAAGAACTAAAAATTTCCCACTACTTTTCATCCATAAACAGATGGTCAAGTTGAAGTGGTAAACATGACTTTAACTCAATTATTAAGAGCTATCATTCAAAAGAATATTAAAAATTGAAAAGATTGTTTGTCATTTATTGAATTTTTATATAATCATAGTGTATATTCTACTACTGATTATTTAACATTTAAAATTTTTTATGGTTTTAATCCTTTAACACCAATACATTTGATTCCTTTACTTATTGATGAAAGGGTTAGTCTTGATGGTAATAAAAAAGCATGGGTGATGAAAAGACTTAATGCAAAGATACAACAACAAATAGAGAAAAAGAATGAGTAATATGTATTTAATGCTAATAAAGGATGAAAATTAGTACGGTTTAAACTAGAAGATTAGGTTTAGGTGCAAATGAAGAAGGAAAGGTTTCCTAAACAAAAGAGATTAAAATTTATGCCTCGACAATATGGTCCCTTTTCAGATCATAGAGATGATTAATGACAATACCTATAAAGTGGATCTACTAGATGAGTAAGATGTTAGTGTTTTATTCAATATTTATGATCTCTTTTTAGTTGATAAAGATGATGATTAAAGGAAGAATCCTTTCAAGGAGAGAGAGAATCATATGATCCAAGTAACACCATGAGAACCGTAAGAGGTTTCCAATTGGTCCAGTGGCAAGATTTAGAGCTAAGAGGTTCAAAGATGCTTTCAATGGACTTTTTCAAGACACATGGGCTAAGGTGGGCTTCAAAAAGATATTAAATAATGAAGTACAAGCCTTGATTAATTTAATTTATGTTCAATAAGGGCTTGTAGATTGGAATTTAGACATTACAAAAAGATTGAATTAAAAAGATTCAAATTTTCCAATTTTGAAATTTTACTACTGTTTTGGTCATACCTGGAGTTATATAAATAATTTTAATGCAATTCTAGTTGTATTGGAAAGTAAACATCCATGAATTTCTAGTAATATATGGAACACTTTTTAATTCATTAAGACAAGAGAGAACCATTATTTGAATTTGGGCTTTAATTCTGCTAGCAGATTACGATAATGACTTTAGTCTTATTTAAATTTGTTAGATATTGTTTTATTTATATTTTAATTATTATTAGGCATTTTATAGATATTAAGGCTTTTATTTAAATTTGAGTTCATTGGATTATTATTATTATTATTATTATTATTATTATTATTTATTAGGTTTATTCATATTCATTAAAGATATTCTATCAGACTTAGAATTCTTTCTAGTATAAATACTCTTTTGTATAGACTTTTTGAGGTTAGACTAGAAGAATATTTTAATATATAAATTGGTATTCTTGCTATCTTTTATGTGGTTGAGTGATTCTCATACTAATTTCTTAATTGAGCTTACAAACTCTTTAAAGGATTGATCAATTTCATTGTGATTTATATACTCCTCATTCACGTTTCTTTATAGGCATAAGACGAGAGTGATCATTGTGTATAACTTTGGTTATCCAAAGCATGTTCTTGTTAGGTCAAGTTGAAAACTATTTAAATATGATTTTGGCATATCTTGAGAGGTATCTCCATCATGGTTGTAATACTAATGTTTGCACTGTCTTTTTTCTATTTTTCTTATAGAATGGAAAGTTCTTTTTTCATCTAATTCATCTCATGTTTTTCTTTTAGAATGTAAAATTCTTATATAATTATTTAAATAAGTGGTGCAAAATGATACATTCATGGTGCTTGCAAGAACTTTTGAAGACACATAGCATCTACATAGGTTTTGATCGCTTAATTCTCTTTAATGGCTCAAGAAAATTAGGTTAGATATGTCCATAATCATCTAATTAGAATGACATGCTAAGTATGTGTGTTTTATATATAATTGATATGAATGATATAATAGTCACGCTAAGCATAAGACCTAATTAATAAGAAAATATATTGTTAATAAATTAAATACATGTTAAGAACAAGATTTGTTGCTTCTAATTTTATAAGTATAAAATGAGATTTCTATTTATGGTTAATTTATTGAGTTACTCAAGGTTGCCTTAAATCGACTATTTAATTATAAAGAAATTGGATCCTATTTAACTAAACTTGTATGATTCAAATGAGACACTTATGATTATATAAGATTAGAGACGCGCGCGCACACACATATATATAAAGAGTTCGCACCTAATTTATCTTTATTCATTTTAATTAAACTAGGTAGATAACATAAGTTGGCAATCATATATAGTTTAATTAAAATGATTAAAGATAAATTAGGTGAGAACTTTTTATACTCACACACACACACACACACATATGAAACTAATACGTGGAATATTTATATGAATATGTTGATAAATCACTATGAGTAGCAATATATCCCTATACAACACACTTAATGCTAACAAATTAACTGGATAAAACATCTCGCACTAGTACTGCAATGTGAATATATCTAGGTCATATGTTCTTGAAAATCCAATTCCTCTAGTCATTGATGAGGACGTTGATGATAAAGTTAAGACTAAATATCAGTGTCATATTGATAATGATGAGTAAACTATTTATATGATGTCAGCTAGCATGTCATATGAACTTTAAATGTAGTATGAGAATATGGAAGCCAATACTATAATTATGCATCTCAAAGAATGTTTTGATGCTTCTAGTAAGACAGAGAGGTATAAGACTTTTAAATAATTGTTCTGATATAAAATGATAGAATGTTTCTCTACAGACACCTATGTTCTAAAAACAATTTTATATATTGATATATTTGGCCAATTGGGCTTCGTCATAGACCATTAGTTAAGTGTTGGATTGATATTGTAATCTTTATCTTAATACATTTTGCAGTTCATCATGAACTATCACATCAACAAGTTGGATAGTTTTTTTACGATAATTGTTTAATACTAAAATTGCTTAAATGACATTTAAAAAGGAAACAACTTTGTTCTTCTAGTTCACTTTTCTAAGGCTAATCACCAAAGCATAAGAAAATGAACAAAAAGAATAAGGGCTCTCTGTCTAAAACACTAAAACCTAGTATGACCATTAAGAAAGATAAAAAATAAAAGGGTACTTGTCATTATTGTGGTAAAGAAGGTTATTAGAATAGGAAATGCAAAAGGTATCTTACAACCTTGAAATCTAATAAGGTTATTGAATTCTATACTTCATGTATGTTTATGATTGAAAATTATCTTTCTACTTCAGATGATAGTTCATAGGTATTACATATCGAATATTGTTTTCACATTTGCATGAATATGTAAGAACTAAAGAGAAGTAAGACGTTGCATAAAGGTGAAACGGAC
Source organism: Populus trichocarpa (assembly GCF_000002775.5). Classification (NCBI taxonomy): domain Eukaryota; kingdom Viridiplantae; phylum Streptophyta; class Magnoliopsida; order Malpighiales; family Salicaceae; genus Populus; species Populus trichocarpa. The sequence goes on from NC_037303.2 coordinate 9,159,439, forward strand.
CTACGAGTATGTAATGGAACGAGAGTTATTATATTAACTCTAAGACCTTATTATCTTACTTTTCCTAGTAAGCTGATACTAGAACTTTATAATTATTATTTTATTTCAATACTTTCTAGATACATCAGATCAATTTTTTATTTAGCTTTAAATGAATTTAAATTTATTATTGAGGACATATATTATTCCTTTTATAATAATAATATTTATTATGAATCTAGTATTTATACAAATAGTTTGTATATATTTGATTTTGATATACCCATACTCAATATCAATAGTTAGATCATTAATTTAGAAAAACAAAATTTATCATATTTATGGTATTATAGACTAGTTCATATCAATAAAATAAGAATCACTAAGTTACATAAAAAGAATATTTTAATCATTTTGATTATAAAACACATAAAACTTGTTATTGTGTAAGATCATGAAAATGCCTTTTACAAGAAAGATTGAAAAAAAAAAGAGTTGGTTAGTCTAATACATACACGTATCGCATGAAAATCTATGTTCATCTCATTTATTAATGACCATCATAAATATGGTAATTCCTATTTAATAAAATACAACTTGGAATCATTTAATAGATTCAAAGAATTCATAAATAAAGTTAAAACATAAACTAGAAAGAATATTAAGACACTTCAATCACATCAAGGTGAAGAATATTTGAGCTAGGAATTTTAAGATAATCTAAAAAAATAAAATTCTCTCACAATGAACACTTCCTGAAAAACCACAATATAAATAAAGTTTCTAAAATGATAAATCACACCCATTAGATATGGTTCGGTCCATTATGAGTTATATAGATCTCAAATCATTTTTTCTAGGGCTAAGCCTTATAAACTGCTATTTATTTTTAAATAAAGTTCCAATAAAATCTGTTGATAAGAATCTATATATGATATAAAAAGGTATAAGATCAAACTTATCATACTTAGATATTTGGGGATGTGATGCTTATGTGAAGTGTATCGTATCTAAAAAGTTAGGAGCTAAATTAAATAAATATATGTTTGTGGGATCTGAAAAAATAGTTGAATATTATTTTTCCAGCTCATTAAGTGAAATGTTTTTGTCTAAAAAATACTACCTTTCAGAGATAATTTATTCTTAGCAAGAGCATTAGGATGAAAATAGAACTTGAAATGTAAGAACCACAAATCGACATCCAAATGAAACCCAAGCTTGAAGCTACAACATTAGATGTTCAGTAAAAAGTTCAAGAAACACAATAATTCCATAGATATGGTATGCCACATCATGCACCAATGTGATATTGATTTCTCATAGAAGTTAGAAATGATAAGTTGCTCATAATTGATGAGCCTACCAACTATATGGAAGTGATATCTGATATTGATTTCATGAAATGCCATTAAACCTAAAATGGATTTCATGTACACCAACTAGGTATAGTCGTTGGTTGATCCACGTGAAGGGATAGAACTCATTAGATGTAATTAGATTTTTAAAAGAAAGACTAACATGGATGGTAATGTATATGCATACAATATTGGACTAGTTGATAAAAGTTGCAAACAAAGACAAGAAGTTGGCTTTGATAAAATCTTCTCAATGATAACTATGCCAAAATCCATAAGGATTATGCAAACTATAGTTGCATATAATGATTATAAAATTTGACAAATAGATATCAAAATTGCATTCCAATATATATATATATATATATATATAAAAACATAACTTGAAGGTTTTTACACCTATCTCTCTAAGGATTATGTGTCCACGAAGAAGAAATTAGACAACTATGATGAACTTATAGACCCAATAGAACTCATAAAAAATATATATAAAGCAACCTTGAGCTTGTAATACAAGATTGCGATACCATGTTCAAAATCTTTTTAATGACTTTCCACGAGTCTATTGGGCATGTTACCATAGCCTAAAACCCAACTATCATTGACTTTCATAATCTCTATGTAAAACTTATCTCCTATTTTAGCACTAGTATACCAATTAAAAAAAGCATAATTGAGCTATTCGTTATCACATAATAAGAATATGAGAGCACCAGAGCATATCAATAAACATTTAATAAGGAAACACTCAATATGGAATGTCTACATGAACTCATTACCATTGAGACTCTGATTAATAGTGTCCACAATTATACTTTATGGAAATGATTATAAGCTTTTTTAAATGTTAAAAAGATAATAGAAAACCACATTTTCATAGAGAAGGCGATTGTTACCAAGTAAGAAAACCATTGGGTTCAATGATAAAAAAAAAAAAAAAAGAATCTCCCAAGTAACATTGATTTCCTCGTAGGCCTATAACATCTAAAAAGAACTCAGAAGGTTCCATTCATGATTGGTTGATATTCTCATATGCTCATAATGATACCTCTAACCGCCATACGTACTCAGGTGTTGTCTTCCAATAAAAGTAGAGATTTTGTGCAATATTCCTTTCCTATAGAAAGCAATGTAAATATACAAAACTCTAATAAATTTTATCTTGTTCATTATAACAATTGGCATGATACAAAGGACTATTATGCCCTAAAAAAAGATGGAAATATTGATTTTTAAGGGTTACCTCCAATAATTTTTCATGAACAAAATACAACCCGAACAAAGAAGAAAATAAATTGACACAACTACAATGCATTACCTGAGATTAAATAATTTTCAAGAATTGTATCTCTATTACATAAGTAAATCATTTGAACTTTTCATAATATTGTCTCTCTAATGAGTCCATGTTATGTTTTTATCCATAGTGTTGATCATTTTCATATTTCTATACGAAGTCTCTTTATGATTTTTTATTAGGAGAAAAATAACTCTTTTGGTTACAAACATCTCCATTTAGTCATGTACAATTACCAACTCGGGTACAATATAATCTCTATTCGGGTACTAGACAATATGGCTTGATTTCAAAATATTCTTAAAAAAAGTATTGATCTCTACATCTCTAAATAAAATCTCCATACAAAATCTTCAAATCTTCATACAATAACCTCCCTAAAACATTCATTATAGTATTTTCTCTTCACCCCTAGCAAAAGTGGACTTCATGAAATTTCTTCCCTTCCTAGGTACAAAACAAATCTTCATGCAAGCCTAGACGCCAAAAATCTTCATAAATAGTCACTTTATTCACAAACTTAAAAAAATCCTTAAGCAACAAGAAAGTCTTGACGAAAGTTCTCCATAAAATTCTCCATCAAAACAACTTCTATGAAAAATCTCCATTTAAAAAATATAATTCATATAAATGTTCAAGCATACTCTTACTTTATGACATAAAAAAAAAAAAACAGTCTTCAAAATATATACATTTTCAAAGACCAGGAGGCAATTGATGAGGGAAGCCCAACGAGGCCTATCTATTGGCCCAATTGAGCTTGAGAGGGAAAAAAGAGAGAGAGAGAGAAAGGAAGGAAAAGAAAGAAAAAAGCAGAACACAATCAGGCTCACCCTTTGGCTCACTTGAGTCTAAGGGGAAGAAAAAGAAGAGAATGAGGGAAGTATAGAAAGAGAAAAGAAGGGAAAGATAGAGAAGCTCGAGAGGAAGAAAAGGACAGAAGGAAATGAAAAGGGGAAAGGAGGAAGAAGATTACGTATATTGACAGACGCGCATATATATATATATATATATATATATATATATATATATATATATGCTTATTGCAAGTTTGCAACATAGTTCGTTCGTAGTTGTAAATGTATAATATAAGATAATGCAGGAACTTGTCCTTCAACATATGTTAGCTTGGTATAAATTAATTCAACATCCACAATTGTAACCCTTATTAAATAGTTTTCCTTTTAAAAAATTCACATATAAATAAATAAAAAAAGGGTTCATTTTATTATATAAAAAAAGAAAACACAAAATCAGAATATGTGTATTCTAAGACCCCAATTATTCAATCCCTCAATTTTTATATTGGCTTCCCATCCAACCAACGACTGAAGAAATCCAACGACTCTCGTGGTTTGTATTCAGGAACTGTATGCCCTGCCCCCTGTGCAAAAAGATTGCATTTTATAATTAAATAATAGAATTTGTAGCCTTTCACATTACACGACTTAAATACAACAATTATAATTTATTTTTTCTATATATGAACAAAGGCTATAGAGGTAATAATCAACCATATTCAAAATCACTTCATCATATTATTAATAGTGTGCTTAAATGTTTTACAATTATAATCCAAAGTACCTTGGAATTGAGTCTAGGATATATCTCAACATTGTTGGTGAAGTATATTATATATTGTTCATGTCATCCATTTATCATACAAAAAATCAAATTGTTGGTATTTTTTTTACCTTTTATAATCATGTTCAGATGATCAATTTATAAAGCAGGGTGAGATTTTTTTTTATTAACATGGGTGTTCCGGTCAGCTTGCGCGTACCTTGACTAATCTCAATAATTATTAACAATCAAACCCAAAACCTGACCAGTTGAGCTATCTCTCAGGGTTAAGCAGGGTAGCATGCACTGAAAAATACACCTTATCCATTATCGCCTACTATTTTGGTTTTTTAATGAATGACAAGCTTTCATTTTTTATTTTATTTTTTAAAAAATCAAGTTTGCAAAAACGCTTAATTTTGAAGTGGTTGATGTGCATCCGAAAATTATTATAGTGAGGAGATGAGGTTTTCATACCTTGATGGTGAGAAAGGTTAGGTTATTGTCATATCCTTGCAAGTATCTGTAACAGTAAAAATAAACATAAAAATCAGCCACGACGAAAGAGTATTGGTTACACAGTAAAATAATATTATTTTTTAAAAAATTTATTTTTAGCATCAACAAATTAAAATCATCCAAAAACACTAAAATAATATTAATTTAAAATAAATAAATAAATAAATTTTTATTTTTTAAAATACTTTTTAAACACAAAAATAAACAATTATAATATTGATTTGATAAAAATTTTACCCGGCAACTTGTTCGTTAGACACCCAAGACCTCCATTCATCTATTATCTTGTATCCAAGTGACCTTGTCCACGCTTGCGTACCAGTGAATGGCACACACATGTCATGGTCTCCACTGTATGTAAAGTAAATAAAAATTAGATTTAATTTCACAAACTAAGAACAAGAATTAATTACTTTTATTTTTTTTCCCGAAATTGTGGAAACAAAAGGAGGAGAGAACAGAAGGATTTCTATGAGCAAAAGAAGAACAGCATCCAATGTTTATTGAGTATAATTGGAGAACTCCCTCAAACTTAAAAGACTTTTGTATTTGTAAATGAAATCACTTTAGATCCTTGAAATATTCAAATATAAATATTGTTATGGTTTAATTTTAGTTCAAAAAGAGAATAAGAATTATTCATAAAAAATAAAAAATAAAAGCGGCAGAATATTTTAAATTCAAGAGCACTAGCTATGGTAATAAAAAACATCAATATTTTACTAAATTAAATGTTATTTTTTATTATTATTATTAATATGGGTGTCTGGACCAGCTTGCATGCACCTCGACTAATCTCACGGACCTTGAAATTACAACTTTGTAAGCTTTTAGTGGTTTTGAAGTTTGTGGAACTCGAACTGATTCTCTAGGGAGCAAATTCAAAGCATGAGGAGTTAAACTACACCTCTTAGAGTTAATTAAACACTATCTTGATTGAAAAACTTAGATTATTATATTAAGTTTTAAAAATCGATTTGATCAAAGACGAGTACATTACCTGTAAATAAGGGCTCGATATCCTTGGGCGGTAAGATTTTTATGGTATGGAAGCATGTTTCCGGCGCCGTATCTATAATCTAATCTGTCGGAGCATATTTGCCAAGGTCCGGCGATGGATTTCTATCATTTGAGACAACAAGAACATTAAACAAAAGAAAGCTAATTCAAATCTAGATGACAGGATCTCAAAACAAGATCGTGAATTCGGAAAACTTACGGGCTCGGCATGAATTGCTGTCCTAACAGATTCGTCATTTAGCCATGTAGTTGCGACTTCGTCGTTCTGTTTTTCAGCAAATAACTAGTAAGAACAAATAAGATCGCAATATAGATCAGTTTCCAGGGCTTATTAAAAGGGTTTTGAGTGGCTTACAACACACGGGACACTTCCTTGCAAGGCAAGTTCCGACCACGATGGGAAATTACCGTCCTTTTCAAACGCCCAAAGCGGCCATGCACGGCCAAACATTCTCTTCCTCACCTTGAGAGGCCTGTCAGTTGCCCCCAATTGCTGGAAGCTAATCGGCAAATTTGAGCTTGTGTTTCCTTTCGCTTGTTGATCGGATGCTGGATCGTGGTAACAAGGCTCAAGGATGTCATAAATGTTTAGCCCCGAGAGAGCCTGAGAAGAAACCGAAGGTACCAAAATTTGATTAACTTGCTTGAGATACTGAAATCACAGCTATTCAAAGGGTAAGAGAACATCATCTTACTTGGTCAATTTTACCAATACTATTATAGCAACTATCACTAGCATTTTGATAATTCCCTTTGCAAGCACGTTCAATTTCCTGCAAGAGTTTCCATGATCGGCTGCATTAACTAATTAAGAATGATTTGGGAAAGGTAAACATAATTTAAAATTTTCATTGTATAATTGAAACTATTAGATTTCAATTCTCTAATGTCCCGAAGAAGGAAGGATATATGACACATCATGTAATACAATATAACTAGCTGCTTGACTTGCGCTTTATTGTGAGACATATATTTTTTTCCAAAAAAAAATTAAATACACAAGTTTTATTCAAGTACTTTATTAAATAAATCGATAATCATCTGTGTAAATAAATGAAAAAGAAAATCATTAATAAGAACTAATAGCAAAACTGAAAAAAATTGAGAGATAATTATAGATCAAGATATTTGGTCCATACAAGCACATAATTAACTAAATCGATAATTATTTGTGTAAATAAATAATCATTAACAATAACTAAAAGCAATACCGAAAAAATTGAGAAATAATTGTAGACTGAGATATTTAGTTTGCAACATAGAATATTTACCCGGATATATTTATTGAATTTATTTATTAAAATCAATCTTTTATTAAATTAAACGATAATAGAAACAGACATACACATGGAAATAATTAAATAAAATAAAGGGAAAAAACTTATCATGTAAGGTTGCATATATTAGAAATATCATCTAAAAATAAATATTTTATATCTTTAAAAATAAAGTTCATTCATATAAAACAGAAAACAATTATAGATGAATCAAAATAATATCTTTAAAAATATACACACGATTGTTTTTTTTTTTTTTTTGAAAAAACTATATTAAAAAAATCCTACAAAACTCATGGTCTACGTCATGAGGTTGGGATAAATCAATAAAAAATAATTATAAAAGTAATTTTTTAAAAGAATAATATCAAACGATAAAATAAAAAAAGAAAATGAGCAAAAAGGAAAAACAGATATAAACCAGCATTAACTTTTCAAACTCATGACTTACATCATTAGACTAAAATCATAATAAATAAATAAAAATATAAAACTTAATCCTATAAAAGGAGAAAAACAATTAACCACAAAAAGGAAAAAAAAGTGTAATTTAACTTTCACAATGAATGAATAGTCTTTTATATATGTGTGCACAGTAGTATTTTTGCTACCCTATTTATTGTTTCTGTTAATAGTGACAGATGAGGAAGAAATAAAATGAAATGTGATTTTCTTACCTCGAAAATGTCGTCGGAGACAAGGCCCATCCCATGTGTAAAAGGGACAAGAGCACTCAACCCCTCAAATTGGCTGTGGGACACTCCATTTCCTATCAGGTAGCCCTGCATAAAGAATTACACCTGCGATTAGCAGTTTCACCATTTATTTGAATCGGCCCTGCTTGTCGCCGTCGGCATTTTCTTATTACCTTGAAGTTGATGACAGGATCTTGACCTGCCTGTATTCCTGCAAAGGAAAGCAAAGTTGTACACTTTTTTAAAAAAAATAGCAACCATATTACCCTTTTTTATTGTTTTTTTTTTAATAGTTTTCATATACCAGTATAAAAATAAAAAAATTAATATATTATTAATAAAAAAATTAATATATTTTGAATTGTCAATGCTACAAACGATCGAGACACCTTTCACCACTTCAGCAGAAAGTGTAGGCACGTAAATCCCAGCATATGACTCTCCCGAGATGTAAAATTGATTGTTGACAAACTCTGGATATAGCTGAAACCACTATATTGCAAAACAAACAAATCTTAGAGCTGAAATCATTAATTAAAAAAAAAAAAACCCTTTTTGTACAGAATTTCATACGTATTTTTGAACTAGTTTTAGTACATTAATCCTAAATCCACCCCTATAATATATATATAATTAAAGATAAGTTGTTTTCTTTTATTTTCCTAGCTGGTCTTGCGTTTGTCGATGAGCTTAAATTACCTGGAGGAGAAAATTATGCGTATCAGCAGCCGTTTGCAGGTCATCGTTTATATATTTGCTTTGGTTTTTGGAGTAAGACATGCCTACCCCGCAAGGAGAGTCCAGATAAATAATGTTTGAAACCTATTTAAAATAATTACAATAATATAAAGTTAAGAGAAAATATAATTGAACTATAATTAAGAGGATAAAATTTAAAAACAAATTAAAAGAATTAAATGGAACTATTAAAGTTATGACCTTGGACCAGCTGTACGGGTTGAGATGCAATATTGGCAGGCTTCCTTTAGGTTTCCCTTCTTCAAAATTGAATGGCCCTGCAAATATTCCAATGAAAAGGAACCAAGAAAAGAAAATTTAATACTGGTTAATGCATAAACTAATCTGAGGTTACTCTTAAATATTGAATCAAGAAAAGAAAATGGGGATTATATGTTTGTTTGTATGTAATTCTATATTATATAATTGAAGTTTTACCCATGATAAATCATAGAGCAAAAGAACAAAGAAAGGTTAAACATTAAAATTTTAGCTTTTTTATTTTTTTTATTTTTTTATTAACGTGGGTGTTTGAGCTAAGTTGTACGCGCCCCACGAGCCTTAAAATTAATGATCGTATAAGTCTCTAATAAGTTTAAGGTTTGTGAGACTTAAACTGATAACCTCTATAAAAAGCAAATTCAGAACATTAACAATTAATCTATACCCTCAAGTTAGCTTTTCTATCTTTAAAGCATATAATAGTTTAGTTAAATAATTTCTTTCAATATATTATATTATTGGTAAATCATACAAAAACACCCACTAACAATTGTTTAACATCATTAATTCTATTAATTAAAGACCATGACACGTCCAAATCATTTGTTTTTTCTAAATCATATTTTGTATATATTTTCATCAACGTAACCTAGAAATGAAAAAAAAAGGAAATAATTTTGGAGAACAAAAAAAAAAGATGGCATAAAAAGGAACATAGCTCTATCCACTTTCCTTGGCTCTCCCAATATGGCAAAAAATCATCTTCGCTGCCTATGGTGAAAAGATCCTTTCCCCCCTCTATTTCTCCTTAACTCGTGACCCTCTTCATTTCTTTCTCTGTGTTTACTTCTTATATGATCTAGATCTTTCGTGCTCTTGCGTTTAGGCTTGTTTGATGTGCTCTTAGAATATTGTTGCGGTTGTGTTTAGATCAGACATATGATCCTAGATTGTCCATTCCATGAATGAGATGGACAACGAAAGCAGATGTCAAAGCAAAGTCTTCTTCTTCTTTTTCCCTCGAAAGAGCTTGTCTTTTTCTTTCCTACACAGTACTTACTTTTTTCTCCAAATTATTTGAAGTAATTTGTAGCTTTTATCAGCATCGATATATGGGAAGCATGTATTTGATTTGTGTGTGCGCTGTGCGCTGTGTGTGTGCCCACACACACACGGGGGGGAAGCACTTGTTCTTCACTAAAACCACAGCAGAAAGGCCAAAGCGTTGGGCCCTCGTCTTTGTTTTTTATATCATCATCACAAAACAGGATTGTAATGAATCCTTGGCCTAAATAGTTAGTGTGTAGAGCAATTACATGCGCCACCGAGAATGGTTCTCAGTGGTGCATGGTGTTGATAGCCATTTAGGCAACTTGTGGTTCGAGTCTCTGAGAGAGAAAAGACTTAAAAAAGCAAATTCGGTGTGAACTGATCAATCTTTGGACCTAATCCGTCGTTATCAACGAGGAAACAGTTTCTTGTCATAAAGTCCAGATTAATACGAGTAATTAAAAACATCCACGAAAATAAATTTGAAAAACAAGATGTCTCTCTCAATCTTTAAAAGTTAAGGTTGTAATGCATTACCATATCCTCATCCTCCCAAACTAGCAAAGTAATTCTATTGGATGAACTTTATATATATACTATTACTATTATTCAAGCCCAGAGAAAATATTAGGAAACAAAAACCTAAAGGGCTTAATTTGTGATCGTAAAATACTATAAAACCTAGCTACAGACTTACATGCAATAATATATATAAGTAAATCAATCTAAAATGATGAAGAAAGTAAATAAAAGAATGAAACAGAGTAAAATCTTGGTGGTTGATGGACAAAGGCTTACCATGTTCATAAACGAAGCCGTCGAAGCTAGAGCATCCAGGCCCGCCATTAAGCCACAGAACCACGGGATCTTTGGATGGATTTCTCTCGGAAACAATGAAGTAGTAGAAAAGATTCTTATCATCGAAGGTTATATAGCTACAAGTTGAGATTTGAATAACAGTTAATATTTCTATCAAAACTCACGGCAGATTCCGTTAATCAGTAAAAGTATTTTCACTGGATACAACTAGATGATAAAAACCAAACAAGTGAAGGGAAAATTAACTTGCCCTGAGTAGTGATTTGATGGGAAAACGCCATTGAAACCAGGCAATCCTGTGATAAGCGAGCCCTTTGGAGCTGCTTCAACTGATGCAAAATTCAAAAGGACGCAAATTGATATACCAGAGAAAAAGCTCCACTTATCCATTGCCAGGACCGTAAGGACATCAATAATGTCTAACCAAGCCAGGAAGAATTGTCGACATGTAATTCCACTATATATATTATAGGTGGACCACCGGAGAGGAAGGGGGGAGAGAACTTTTTTATATAAAACAGAAAGAGGGTGAGCGAACGAGATGATAAATTCAATGTGAGCTGAAGTGAGGACGTACAACACAAGGGAAGCAAAAGAAAACACCAAAGACGGGAGGAGATTGGCATAAAAGGCCAAAAATTGAATAAAGAAGCTTTTATACCAAGTGTCTCTCTCTTTGTATGAAAAGTGTTTTGAAAAAATTTAAAAAAAAATTATTTTTTATTTTGTTTAAAATTAATATGTTTTTGATGTTTTCATATCATTGTGATATACTGATATCAAAAATGATTTTAAAAAAATAAAAAAACATTATTTTAATGTGTTTTGGAATGAAAAATACTTTAAAAAGCAACCGCTACCACACTCTCAAACACCCGCGGTGTTTTCTGTTATGAAATGTATTTTAAAAATACATTTTAGTTAAAATATATTAAATTGATATTTTTTTAGTGTTTTTCAATGATTTTAATGTGCGGATGTCAAAAATAAAAATAAAAATCATTTTGATATATTTTTAAGCAAAAAACACTCTGCACTATAATATCAAACACACACAATTCAATTCTATTCAGTATTTGTTGTGTAAGCCGGAAAAAAACTCTCATGCAATTTAAATCATTTGAAATTTCATTTTTGTATCTTGTAAATGAACTTAAATAAATTAAATATATGAGACATTTGGATGTGACTTAGCTTACTAACTCGAACAAACTAGCAATCTGATAAGAAGATGAAAGAAAGGAGGTTTGGTTATATGGTTTTTCTTCTTCTTATGGTGTTTAGACTGAAAATTATATGATTTGTAATGAAAATGAGTGATAAAATATGAATGAAACTCTTTGATAAGTCAGAGATGACACAAAGAAATTCCTATCGGGAAAAAAACATTACACTCTTTATGATGAAGAGTGTAAGTCTGAATTATTCTTCAACCAATTTTGGAAATGGAAGAACAAGGAAGAAAATTCTTTAAATAAGAAGTTTAAAAGTTTTATATTGTTTTAAAAATGACTAATATTTCTATGAAACATCATTATATACTTAGAATAACTCTCCAAGTCTAGGAAATACCAAAATAACATAATTGAGATCAGATAAATAACTTTGCTTAGAAAACTAGATAAATAATAAGTAGCACACATATTTTACTTATAAAACACAAACACAGACATGCAAAAATTAAAACAACCATAATTTTTCATACAAAACTCCAATGCATGCATGGTTGGACAAACTGGAAAAATAACATTCTAAACTTTAAAATCATACATAAGTTTATTTTCCGATGCAATAAAGTGGTGAAACATTCGGGTTCAAATTAATCAATGGGTTGACAGCAAACTCAAACTCTTTAAAACTCTCAAATCATGACCTAAGTCTTATTTCAAAACAAACAAACTTATTTGAACAATTTCCATTCAATTTACAAGCCTCCAAACTCATCGAAGCTTTATTTGTGATAATCTAACTTGTTAAGGTATTTTATAGTTGTTTCGCCCGAGCTATCATTATTGAACCTTCTCAATGTTAATACACATTATAATCAACCTTTTTTATGTAAGAATCATAATGCATATCATATTCAACTTGATGTTCCGTTTCACTTATTAAAGAGTGAATAAAAATACATATGGTGAATATTTAATTAGTTATATAACTAAGTGTATATCTAAGCTAAGATAATTGATTCATTACTCTATATATACTGAAGAACTAATTAACACTGAAACCTTTTGTATTAATTTAAAATGTAGAATAGATTTTTAAATGGTATTGATAACTTTGGTTTGCATATGTCCTCATTTATATATAAAAAAATTCAATTAAGAAAGAGAAGTTGCAAAAATGGAAGAAAACAAAGAAAATAAAATTCATCAAGTTGAATATTTACAGGAAAAAAATTAAGCAAAACTTTAGAAAAAGGAGTAATATATTTGAAATCACCTCTAAGTTTAATTTATAAGATATTTGTAAACTTTTTGTCAATTAAAACACTACCAGAATTCTTATATTTACTGACAGAATTTTCCATTAGTATTTGTACTACCATTCTGTTGGTAATTAATTTACCGACGAAATCATATACGAAAATGCTCAGTCGGTGAATCTTTTGTTGGTAATTTTTTTGTCTATCGGTGAGTCCGTTAGTAATAAAAAAAAATATTATTATAGATGGATTTACTGACAGGAAAAACGTGCTAAAAAATTATCTGCTTCATTTTGTCTGTATTTCCCTCGGGAAGCTTGTCATATAACCGACAAAAATACCGTATACAATTCCATTGGTGATTATTTAAAAATATTTCAAAAAAATCTACTTAACAAAACTAGATAAATAATTAAAATCTATTTAAAAATCCTATAAATAAATCAACTAAAAATTGATCTCACATGAAAAAAAATTATACAACAACATTCATACAATTATTAAGAACAGAGAAATTTAAAAATAAAAAAAATATATATAATGAAAAAAACATACGAAAAAAAGAAAAAAAATTACTTTAATGTAGTTGCGAGTGAAGCTGAGAAGAGAAAAAAAATTTCATAAAGTATGTTAATTAAAAAAAAACCAAGAAAAGAAAAGAAGAAAAGAGGAGAAGATATACTTGAGCGTGGAGGAGAAGAGAAGGAGTTGAGGAGAGAAGAGAAGAGAAAGAAAGGGAAGTTAATGTTTTTAACATAAGGGGAAGAAAAAGAAGAAGAAGAAGAGACTTGTCTGTTGTGAAATGAGGGATTCTAGTTTTTTTATTGGGGTATTTTACTGACGATTTTACCGATGGATAATTAAATATTAATATTTTTAATCATTCCGTCGGTGATTTTGTCTGTAATATTTAATTTAAATTTTTAATTTAATAAATTGTTTTCAGAAACTGTCAAATATCACCGACGACTTTTCAATCCGTCGGTGATTTTATATGTAATATTTAATTTAAATATTCAATTCAATAAAAAAATTTTAAAAACCCGTCAAATAACAACGACGACTTTTCAATCCGTTGGTGATTTCATCTGTAAAAAACAATAATTAATAATGCAATTGAAAAGTGAACAGTTCCAAAGTTATTTGAAAAATACCAACGAAATTTTCCATCGGTGATTTCATTAGTAATTGACATGATGAACAGTGTCAGGAAGATGTGAATAATTTACCAACGAATAACTTGACGAAATTAAAATTATTGGTATAAATAACACGTCATCTTATTTTTTAGGTTTGTTTTAATTATTTTTTTCTTATTATAATTCTCTTAGTATATATACTAAAGGAATATTTTTGTTGATAAAATTTATTGATAAAAATATATTTTTAATATTTTTATTTTTATTTATCAATTTTTTTAGTAGAAAAAGTCAAAAAAAGGAAAGAAGGGGCCACCTTCTAGGAATCATAAAAAATTTCAGCGTCGTTAACGTGCCACAAACATAAAGAAAGCCAATACAAGGAAGTGTTGTTGCAATTTGACTTGTCTTCTTTATGAGCTGGTGGTGATCCCAAAGGGCCACTTTGTAAGACATGCCTGCTGGCTGGAAAGGCAATCTGAAAGAAATGATTGGAGCGTCAAGTCCATGAAAACAAGGGGGGGCCCACTTAACTTTCCATTAATTTGGAGCCATTTTCTAAATTACTGGGACAGCCTTTTTGTCCTCTGCTCGAACCTACTCTTTCTTATTAAAAGACGAAAACTATCAGTCACGTAGAGAAATCTAGAGACTTTTTGGTATCGTTACAGAGAAAATATTCTTTAATTAACTAAATAATTTTTGTTCTTTTATTAATTTTATATTTAATTGCATTTTGAATATTGAGTTTTTGAGTTTGGAAAGATTAAAATAACTTGTTTTTTATTTGTAAAGATTTACTTTTTATGCAAAAATTAATCGCACAGTAATTTTACTTAAACAAATATTTGTTAAACATTTTATTTTTTAAATCATAATTAAAAATATTTTTTAAAAACTCAATTATAAAAACTATCATAATGTCAAACACACATATTTAATAAAAAAAAATTAGAAAGGTATATTATATTTTTTACTCTAGAGTTAAAAAAAAACAGGTAAATTTTATTTTCACCTTAGATTATTATTTTTTTCTTTCTAAAAGTTATCTTTTATCAATTATTCTTATGAACTAGTTATTTTCCCTTTATTTTAATGTCACTGGAATAATCTTATTGATAAATGAATGTAAATTTATAAAGGTAATTGATTAAGTATTTTAGTTGAATAGAAAATGATAAAATTAATATACTTTAATAGATAAAATAATTGTAAAAGGTGGAGAAATTCAAGGACTATTTTAAATGCATTTAAAGGAAAAATTAAAAGAAGTGATGAAAAAAAACATGCAATTGACCAAAAAAAAATAGAAAAATATAAGTCAAGAGACTAAACTGGAAAAGGCAAAGAAATGAGGGGAAATTATATACTAAATTGAAAGAAATTTAGAGAAAAAGATTGAAATTAGATAAAAATAAAATAAATAAAAATTCAACGACCAAAATAGTGAAATTAGAAAGTTTGAGGGACATATTTAAAAACTTGAAAATTCCTATTAAACATGAAGGCTTTGAATCTAAGAAACTTGTCAAAAAAGTATGCAAGCTACAAAAATCTATTTATGAACTTAAGCAAGCTTTAAGGAGTTAAAATATTTATTTTGATGAAATAATCCAAAAGTTTGAATGTATAAAAAATATGGATGAGCATTGTGTTTATTAAAGGATTAGTAAGAGTGGAATTATATTCCTAGTATTATATGTACACGACATATTATTGATATGCATTCTTTTACTCTAGTCACTAAAGATTTGATCGTCTAAGAATATATCCATGATAGATATGGGAGAAACAACCTATATACTACGAATAAAGATCTATAATAATAGATCTAGAAGGCTGCCTGGATTGTGTCAATCCATGTATATAGATAAAATGTTAAAATGGTTAATCATTGAAAAATCCAAAAGAGGATACTTATCTATTTTTGCAAGGAATATGTCTCTCCAAGGTTATGTTCTTTAAGACACAAATTAAAAGAAATAGGATGGAAAAAATAGCCTATGTTTTGGCTATATGATCCATCATGTATACGATGCTATGTACATTACCAGATGTATCTTATGTTTTAAGCATAATGAGTTAATACAAATCTAATCCAGATAAGGGTCACTAAAAGATACTTTAAAGTATTTTTAAGTACTTCAAAAGAACTAAGAATATCATTTTTATCTATGGAGAAGATGAACTTGTAGTTCATGGTTATTCATATGCTAGTTTTTAATCAGATATTGATACTAGTAAATCATAATCTAAATATGTTTTTACTCTAAATAGTGGTGTTGTGAGTTAGAAGATTCCTAAATAAGAGATCACAACAGATTCTACAACTGAAATTAAGTACCCCTCCATGTTTAAGGGAGAAATATACGTTGTTTGTATCAAAAAGTTTATCATTACACTGCGTGTGGTTCCTAGCATTATTAATCTAGTTGCTCTATATTATGATAATGATTGAGCTATTACACAAGCAAAGGAACCAATGTTTCATCAATGATCCAAACATGCACTTAGACAATTTCATTTTATTACAAAAATCATATAAAAGAAATATGTAAAGATAGAATAAATACCCACTGAAGAGAGTCTTGTAGATCCTTTTTTCTAAGGCATTGTCCTATAAGAAGCATAATTGCCTTATAGAGCGTTATTGTGAAAACCAGATAAATTATAATCTGAACAAAATAAAATATCGAATAGATTAAATAAAAGAATTTCAAGTATTGTAAATGGACACAATTGAATAAAAGGTAAGGTGTTGTGGTGTAATTAACTAAAAAGAGGAATTAAGTGACAAAAATAGAAATAAAAAGTAATGAGGGTCAATGTGTAAATAAATAAAACCTAGACTATAAATACTCCAATTTTCTCTCTTTTAGCTGAGAGTGTGAAACCAAGATAGGGGGAGAAATTGTGTGATTTGTCTACACAAATTCTTGTTAATTTCACCAATTAAAATGAGTAACTAGAGTGATTAGCTTAGTTAAATATCAAGAGAGGGTGATTTTAAGGTGGTGAGTGCTTTGGAAGAAGAAATTTAAGTTAGGGTTTGAAGAGGGAGGAGAAGAAAACTTGATTTTTTTTTCTTGCATTCTTTCCTTAAATCCTTATCAAAGTGAGGTAAATAACATGCTCCAAATGATTTATTCCTCTAATTTTATGTTTGATGAAGGATTATGTAAAATTGAAATTATGTGAAATTATGGGATTATGTTATAGATTATGGGAATGATACAAATTATGATTGAACCATGTTAAAATGCATTGAAATTATGTGCCAGTGTCAATAGTTTCAGATCGAGATCCAAGGTTTACCTCCCGATTATGGCCAAGTGTTCAACAGGCTCTCGGAACAAAGTTAAATTTAAGCATCGCTTTTAATCCTCAGACTGATGGTCAATCTGAAAGGACTATCCAAATATTAGAGGATTTATTAAAAGCTTGTATATTTGAGTTTGGGGTAAATTGGGAAAACCATCTACCACTAGTGGAATTCACTTACAACAACAGCTACCAGGCTACAATAGGAATGGCTCCCTATGAAGCCTTATATGGTAGAAGATGCCAGATGCTAGTGTGCTGGGAAGAATAGACAACTAATTGGACCAGAGTTGGTACAAATTACCTCAGAAAAGATAAAGATCATAAGGAATAGAATGAAAGCGACCCAAGATAGGCAGAAGAGTTATGCAGATAATAGGAGAAGACCCCTAGAGTTTGAAATTGGTGATATAATATTCTTAAAAGTAGCCTCGTGGAAACAGATATTAAGATTCGACATGAAAGGGAAACTGGTGCCAAGGTACATTAGGCCTTTTGAGGTCACCAAAAGGATCAGGCCTGTAGCCTACATATTAGCTCTACCTCCTTATCTGGCCAAAATCCATGATGTGTGACACGACTAAAGAGTTGATGTCTTCTCCCAAGTGTAGGAGTGTTAAAGTAATAAATAACCCGGGAAGACCGGGATCGAACCACATGGAGGTTAACTGTATAAAGTACAAATAAAAAAATAGATAATAACAGAAAAGGAGTTGAAGAGAGCTTTGAGATGTGATATTGATATAATGATTAAATAAGGATAAAATAATTGTCAAGGTTAGAGGATCCACTAATGGTATTTCAAACAAGTATAGTATAAACTCTTTCTATTACTCAACTAGAAACCACACACAAAGAAGGTTCCAATCGGATTATAAATTGTTAACATGATTACAATAATTATCTTATTTGAATAATGCTAATACTTGTAAATGTTGTCAGGTATTCTACTTAGAAAATGAAAGTTAGACCTAATGCCTAGAACAAACTAGAAATCAAATAATAACATCAATAAGATAAAATTGTCCAACATGTTTGGCCAAAAACTCAGGAACTTCAACAAAGAAAATAAGCAATACAATATTGGCCTGAAAGACTAATGTCTAAAGGATAGGAAAATAAGGCAATTTCAAGTGTTCATTAAAAAAGGGACAGTGTTATCAAAAAAACTAAGAAAACAATCCCAATATAAAAAAAACAACTACTTATTACATAACCAAATGATGGTCGAAAAACCTTAAGATTAATTTTTTATCCATCATTCAATACAAATTGTTGTTATATAACCTAGATTAGACACCATAAATATCTTCATTGGCAAGGAAGTTAAGCTCAAAGCAAAAAATGACATGATTGTCAATGCTGATAATTTTTTAAACGAGGAAACATTAGAAGAAGTAACTCACATCCTCTCATATGAAAATTCTCATACTAAGAAGGAAAAGGTTAGTTAATTTTCAATCTTGATGCAATAACTGAATGACTAAAACTCAATTTAAGAAGATAATAAATTAGAAACTCCTTTTAAAGACAAGTGACCATGATAATGCCATATCCATCAAGATTATTTTTGCTCTCCTTTACTCTTTTGAGGCCAAACCTAACCTATTGCCTTATCTTAATAGTAACTAAAAAGACAGACTAAAAAAAAGGCAAAAATTATCAAGATTGATCGATCAAAACATATAGATGACTAATAGAAAAATATGGTGTTTTCTAAGCCAACAGTGGCTATAAGTCATCACCTTAAACTTTTGCAGATCACATCAAAATTCAATGGTGTACTAATGCAGAGAGTTTTCATCAATAATTATGTAGCACTCAACATTATGCCATTAACCCTAATCAAGATATTAGGTTTCTTGAAACATGTAAACGCAATGAAAATGCTAATTTAAACATTTTTCTAAGAGTTTCAAGGATCTCATTAGACAAATCTAAATTTGTTTAAGGTTTATATGAAGATTACTTGAAGATTATATCTTATTTTTTAGATTTGATCAACTTCTTTAAAGTTAGGTTATCGTAAACCACAAGTCGTCCAAGTATTCGACTTCTAATAGTAATCCATATAAACTACTAGTAAGAAATCTCTTAAAACTCTTTCTAGAATACAGTGATCACTATATGTTTAAGTGCTAACTCTTTTTTTATGTTTTCAATTGTTTTTGTATCATTTATAACTTATATAATTTTCTCAACAAAAAAATATAAGGCATATTATTCTATTTTTAGGGAAACTTGATAACCCTATAAATAGTAAAATATGAATTTGCCCCATGAATAATATCACATATATTATTTCAGGATAGTTTTAGAAATTTATTCAATCAAGTCCCTACTTGATTTTTCTCAGTCTAAAATTGTAATCTCATGTATTAATTACATTTTAGTTTTCAATTTCTATTTTTTTTTTTACAATCAAGTAACTTGATGAATTATCCTAATTTAATTTCTAACCAAGGATTTCTATGTGTGTGACCCATTATATTTTCTAATATGTTAACCCAAATATAAATCACAATCCTAAATAAAACAGGATTAAATAAATTAAACAATGTAACTTATTATCAATTCAATAAATTGATTGATTTACATTTGAAGATCAAATACAATGTCTAGTAACGTGTCATGATCCCTCAAATATTAGAAAAGTCATAAGTGGTTTGACTTAACTTTTTAGTGACAAGTTTATCAATGTAATAATAATTTTTTGATTTAGACATTATAGCATGGAATGTGTCTACTTTGTTAAATCATGTTTATTCTCAACATCGTAGTCATTGATTCTTTGAATAAGATTTGAAAGCCTTTTTAAATCTCATTCCACCTTGTGTATGTATTTTATAATCAATATCATTCGATAATAGATGAAACATTTTTCCTAATTCATCTAGAAAGATAAATCCTCTCTTAATCACTTAAATAACTTTATATAGTTCATGTTAAACTTAATATCTATTTATTTTTCCCCCTAGATTAGGACAACTCATAATTAGGATAAAAGCATAACATTTCTTATATAAAATAACTTAGTAACATCAAGTTCAAGGATCACTTATACAATTGTCACTTGAGTCTTTCCATAAACATAGGTAATCTTTCATATGAAACTCTCATATAATTCAATTCAGTATACATGTCATTTAACAAGCACCTACATATTAGTTATAGGTATCTCTCATACCTCAGTTTATAAAAACAATTGTTACCTTTCATAAAAGTAAAAACATAATGTGTATCAGTCTCAACAACTCTAATTAATGTCTAGTCTTAATATAATATTGACCGGAAATATTTAGGAACAATGTTTTGATGCAATAGGAATCTAATAAATATAATTACTTTGAATATTAAAACTAAATAAAATATTTATTAATAATAAATATGTTTTTACATTAACAAAGTCAATGTCAACTGTAATAAATTGATTAGCTACAAGGCATTAACACTAACAAAAGATTGGTCGCAAAATGTTTTATAAATAAAATTATAAAGTGGTTATAATTATTAAATTCCTATTGTATTAAATTATTTTTCCTAAATGTTTCAAGTCAATGTTCTATTAAGATTGGATATTAATTAGAGATGTTAAGACCAATACATATTATGTTTTTTTTCCCTTTATGAAAGGCAACAACTATTCTCATAAGTTGAGGTATGAAGGATACCTATAACTAATATATAGGTGCTTGTTAAATGACATGTATATTGAACTTAATCGTATGAGGATTGTATATGAAAAGATCATTTGTATCTATAGAAAGTGATCCTTAGACTTGAAATCATTAAGTTATCTTACATAGAAAATGTTATGATTTGATCCGACTATATTTTACCTTAATTAAAGGTAAAAGACATTAGATGTAACATAAACTATATGAAGTTATATGAGTGATCAAGAGAGGATCTATCACCCTAAGTAAATTAGGAGAAATATTCCACATGTTCTAAAATAATATTGATTATGAAATTCTTACATAAAATGAAATGAGATTTGAAAAGATTTTTCAAATCTTATTCAAATAATTAATGACTAGGTGTTGAGAACAAATATGATTTGACAGAGTAGATATACTCTATATTCGAATGTCCAAATCAGAATATTCTTGATAAAGTGATAATAATTAAACAGATAAATATATCACTGAAAAGTTAAGTCAAATAACTTATAAATTTTCTAATATTTAAGGAATCATGATGTGTAGACAAACATTGCACTTGATCTTCAAATATAAATCAATAAATTTATTGAATTGATAATAAGTTAATTTGTTTTAACTTATTTAATCTTATTTTGATTATGATTATTATTTATATCTAGGCCAATATATTAGGAAATCTAATGGGTCGCATACATAAAGAACCATTGGTAAAAAAATTAACTAGGATGATTAATCGAGTATGATTTAATTGTAAATAAGTTTAGAAATTAAGGACTATAATGTAATTAATATAGGAGATTACAATTCTAGACTTATAAAAATCATGGAAATAATTATATAAATTTTAAAACTATCTTGAAATAATATATGTAATATTTTTTAGAGAGCAAAGTGATGTTTTGCTATTTATAGGGTAATCAAGTTTTTTCTATAAATAGAATGTTGTGCCTCGTATTTTTAGTACATATTATATGATATAAAAACACTTGCAAACATAAAAAGAAAGAGCTAGCACTAAAGGTATATCTATCCTTTCCTCTTAAAAAGAGTTTAGAAGATTTATGATCTGGTGGTTTATGTGGATTATTGTTAGAGGCTGAACAATTGAATGATTTATAATTTACAACAACTCATCCTTGAAGAGTTGATTATACCTTAAAAAGAAGAATTAATTTTCAAGTATTGTTTTTCTTAAACCTAAAATAACCCTAGATTGTCTAACGAGGACCTTGAAACTCTCAATAAAAAATTTAATTTGTTGAGTTGTGTTTATGCATTTTGAGAAACCCAACACTATATTGTAACGGTGTAGACAATGAAGACCCATCTCAAGGCATGTCTAGTACTGGTTAATCCACTGAAATCTAAGAAAATGGTGGATTGTCTAGCTTTTCACAACTAAAAAGCTAACTTCTCTCTATTGTCTATACTAACTATTCATCCAATGTCATAGGGATGAATTTACTTGTATTTTTTTTTACAGAGGCATAACTATTGACCTCTCGAATAAATATTCAATCTTGTCCCACTAAGCATGCCAATTTGTTGGTCACTCAAGTACTCTTCTTATCAATACGTTACCAGATATTGAGAAACTATACAATAAGAACTTAATCCTAAGATGAGATAAGTAACAACCTCATATAATGAAGTGGAGTGTGGGGATTTAATATTTCGATCCCTATAGAGAAAGAAAAAAATAGGCCTATAAAGTAGACGAGAGAGATTGCATGAATTAAAGTGAAAGAAAATAAATGAAAGTCATAAATAAAGTTGTAAAGAAAGCAATAAAAACCCTATAGAGAAAAAAGATAAATAAAATTATACTAAAAATTCATATATGGTACTCGCCATCGTTTGTAATGACTATGTGAACCTATATATGTTGGTACCAAGTTTAAATTATATTTAAATATATAGATACTAATCTATATACATATTGGTATCAAGTAAGGAGATTTTATTGAATTCTAATATAAAATAAACTCCTTCTCTATTGATATTATATGAATCCTAAGATAATCTTATGACTTCTTATTAGTTATTCTACTGAGAACTCCTAGTCTATAAAGAACTAAGCTTTTTGGTTCTTTGTGCATGTTCAAACTCTCGTGGTTGCTCATGACTCTAAGTGTTTGGTCCATTGATTCCTTAAATCTTCATATTGATTGTTACTCTTTCAATATGGTTGATTTCATTATACTCAATCGATTTCAGCTCTTTTCTCCTACTTGTTGTATATAGTATGTGTTTGATAATATAGTTGAAAGTTTTTTTCATCTAATGCCATGTTAGATGATTTTTAATGATTTTAACATTTTGATACGAAAAACCATCTAATAAATATCAAATTCAATCCAATTGTGTTTTGAGAATTGTTCAACTAGAATACTAAAAGGTGTTGTGATTTTTTTAAATGGTATAAAAAATACTTAAATCAAGTTAATTCGTTTATTGATTTAATATTAACCCAAGTCTAGGTTAAATCTTGAGTTATTAAATTTTTAAGTTTATTAATTGAATCAAATTGAATTTAACAATTATGATACAAGCACAAAAAATAAATAAGAAAATGGTATGCATTAGCTGCTAGCAAGGTAGCCAAAACCCAGCATTAGACCAGCCATATGCTAATTAACAAAAACGAGCACAGAGACACGTATGTATGATAATTACCTAAAGAGTCAGTGCGCCAACACACCTCCTTCACTATGTAATCAGCGAAGGAGGTGATTTTTTTTTTAATTTTTTTTAATTTTTTTATTTATATAAATTATTTTGATTTTTTATTATAAGATTATTACAATTTCAAACAAATATCTTAATATTTAATTTATATTTAATTTTATGAGTATTTATTTTTGTTATTTAGAATTAAGTTAAAATTAATTTTAAAAAACAAAGTTGTTAAAAATTAAATCTAATAGAGTCAATTTCACTTATCATTATTTTAGTGGGTTAAACTATGAAGACTGAATTGATTCAATATGTCGATGTCTTAATATTAAATAAAAAAAACCAGTTTAATTTTTCAAAAACCAAATATGTATTTTCTTGGTTGTTCATATTATATTTAGACTAGTTTAGTTGATTAGGTTACATAGAGGAAACTTTAATATAGTTTAATTTTAAAATTGGATTAAGGAATAATTTAATTTGAAAATTTTCAAAATTACAATATTAAATTAAGTTTAAGAAATTATTTGACATTGTGATAACGATTAATTTTCAAAATATTTTTTATTTAGAAATGTATTAAAATAATTTTTTATTTTTTAAAATTTATTTTTGAAATTATTACATCAAAACAATCCAAAAATATTTTACAAAATTAATTTTAAATAAAAAGTTTTTAATTTTTGACCAAAACAGTATTTTAATTACAATATCAATCCCGATCAAATAATAATAGAAAAACTTTTCTATAACGTGAATATTTTTTTGTGTGTTCATAAAATTTATGTCCTGTAAACTAACAGCGAAATACAAACAAACTCTCAATTGTGACTTTGCTCTCTTCCTCATTGGTTTCATCGACTGGGCCTTTTTGGGCGTCTTTTCTAATCATTCTTCTTCTGCTTCCTCACCCTCTCCTCCCACTCCTGCCCCCAGACCCAACACAACTCATTTGTCGGTCTCCCCAAATACATTTCGTAATAAGCTATCTTTGTCTGTCTCCAACTTGAATCACTGGTCTCTCTCTCTAAGCAAGGCAAGAGCAAGAGCAAAAGCAAAAGCAAAAGCAAGCAATGGCTTCTTCACTATCAACCACAGCTTCTGCTTCTATGGTGACCAAAAGCGCCGCCATTTTGCCTCACTACAACACTCACAGGTTATCCACCCAGTCGTTTCGGCTCTCTCAGAAACCAAAGCTCCGATTTCTTGCTAAGGTGATATAAATCCTCTCTCAAATCTTTCTCCTTTTTCTTCATCATCTTCTTCTACTACTCTTTTTCCTACCATTTTGCAAATTGGGCTTCTGGGGTTAGCCTAATTACTGCTGAAAATGTAGAAAGTGAAGTAGTTGGGATTCTTAAAAGAAAATTGTCTTGATGCCAAGTTAATTTTGAGTGACTGAAATAAATTTCGAATTTAATTCTATATTTTGCATTATGATTTATTTATTCTCTAATTCTTGATTTTTGTTTCATAGATAACCCATTGATGAATGGATTGTTGTTTTCAAGATTCTTAGACTTTTGCACCTTCATCTCACTACATCGTCCAAATCAAATAGATTACTATGAACTTGCAGTGGGTTTATCTTGTCAGTTATCAGTTCGTATAGAATATAAACAGTAGATGCTTTAAAGATAACAAGGAGTGAACTTGCTATTCATTCCGTGGTTACTTCTTTTTTTCTTTGGTTTTAGCAGTAACGGTATCCTTGGGACTTCTTTGGATCTTAAGGTGGTCATCCACACTCAGACTCGCATTCACAAGAAATTATTTTCTTGCGGTCTCCCCAAAGATTTGAACTCCAAATGATAACGTGGGAAGATCTTGGTCAAATGCATGTAATTTATTTAAATAAATGATAGATTCATATCACCGTCCACATTTTGTCACTAGCATGAGAGCATCAACATTGTAGGTAAATATGGATAACTTGCGTCAAACATCTACCTTTTTGTTTGTTAGCTGGATTTCCCATTCAAGAGAAAGAATATCCCTTTGATTTAACCAAGGTTTGGAAATCGTTTCTAGGCTTCCACCTATAGCCTGTAATGGCATGAATACATTAGTTTTGGGTACTTTGATTTTTATTTTTTTTCTGGATAATTTGGTGGAGGTAAGACTCACACTTGTAACCTCCTCTTTTGATGTAGGTGCAACTACCAGTTAAGCTATGCCTTAGGACAAAAAATTTCATTGTTTTCAGCTTGCAAATTAAAATATTACATTACATTATTACCCTTTAGTTACATTTCATCAGACATTGGAGCAAAATCATGGTACAAACTATCTCTTGCATGTGTTTTATATGCCTCAGATTGTTAAAAATAGAAAATTATGCGAAGCCTTAGTCTATTTGGAATTTTGATTCAGACAATGGTTTCCTTCCTTTCACTTTCGACGTAAAAAACTTGAAAGGGCACAGATTAATTTACAAACTCACAATGTGGCTGGAGTAACTTTCAAGCAAACTTGAATAGGGACTATATGATCAATATAAGCTTTAATAGATGGGAAGTGTCTAGCTTTAATCGTCACTATAAACTTTCAAGCGAACTTGGGTAGCGACTATAAATAGTCACCATGTTTGGGTCAGGTACACAATGTTTTGTTGAGTCCAAATGCCCTCTTACCGAAATCTGAAACTACTCGCTGCATTCTAAACTTTGATATAGAGATGTAGTATTGAGAGACTGAAACTTGTTTCCACTACATTGTAGGGTTTGCAGCCTACTCGTGATGGTACATATTTGGTGAAAGCTCAATTGAATGAGGTAAGCTTCTTTCAATGGTTTTCTTTAGAGGATCTGTTTTCAAATTTTTGTTCCTTCCTGGACAAGCTTTTGGGATCATCTGTTGCCTTCAAGGTTGCTGTGGATGGATCCTCAAATGCTGCAGCCTCAACTCTTGCCAAATCTGAAGTACCATTGCAGGAAGCAAAGGATGCCAAGCCATCAAATGAACCTTCACCTCCCTCTTTGGCTACAGAGGAGTCAATCTCTGAATTTATTTCCCAAGTTTCAAGTCTTGTGAAGTGAGTGACCTCAACATTATAATGATGCATATAATCCTTGTTTTATTGTATATGATAACAAATATGTTTTTCATCTTCAATTCAGGCTTGTTGATTCAAGAGATATTGTGGAACTGCAGTTGAAACAACTTGATTGTGAACTTTTAATCAGAAAAAAGGAGGCTTTGCCTTTGCCACCATACCATTCTCCAGTTGTTATGATGCATTCACATCCACCTCCACCTCCACCCGTAATGCCAGCAGCCACACCTGCAGCTTCTGCTGCAGCTCCTGCCGCAGCTTCTAGTCCATCACCTTCTGCCATATCACCATCTCCTCCTTCCAAATCAGTCAAGTCATCCCTTCCACCATTCAAATGCCCTATGGCTGGCACATTTTACAGAAGCCCTGCACCTGGTGAACCGTCATTTGTAAAGGTGTGTTATCTGTACTTAGCTGTCGTGTTTTATTTGAACAATGCTTCCTTTATAATTGATATGTTGTCTATATTGGTGCTCTTTCTGTTGTTGATTCCTTTTAATACAGGTTGGAGACAAAGTGCAGAAGGGGCAGGTTGTATGCATCATTGAAGCCATGAAATTGATGAACGAAATAGAGGTAAGTTTTATATTTCTTCTGCATTTAGTCTTTATAGGAGATACTTGTAATACTTCTATCTTTCATATGCTGGCTTGTCCTTTGCTTTCTTTGTATTGATGAAGAATGGCTACAAGAAATTGAGGGGAAATGATAGAAAACCTAGAATCTAACGGGCCAAATCTTTCAATTCTACAAAAGAGCTTTCTGAATCTCTTAAAATTGACAAGAAGATTCTGAAACTTGAATTTTTATTCATCAAACAACTATGTAATACATAAAATAAAGTGTTGTAGGCATACCAAAATCATAATCTTTCCTACCAGAATAAGAACTATAATTTCAACAAAATAAACATTCTAATAATAATAAGGAAAAGAATAAGGAGAGGATGTTCTCAAGTATGATTATTTGTCCTAGCTGTGGATGATTTTGAAACTCACCCCAAATCAATTCTTAGTTTGCTTTTTGGAAATCACATCTGATGGCTTGGAGGTACATTTGTATTTAAGAATGAGTGCACGGCAGCCAAACCCTTAAAATTGCAAATAAGAAAACTTTCAAAAAATTGATAGAATTACGTGATTAATAAAATTACAAGTAATTTGGACATGCTATTATCCAGCATTATATGCCCTGGTTGAATCAGGAAATCTGATGATACCTGTTCAAAAGCATAATGATATTCTATGTGGGATAGCTTTGGACAGGTGATGATGCATATAAGGGTTCCATGGGATTGAAGAGTGTTTAATTTTAATATTTGATGATGCGGGACAATAAATAATAAGAATTAAAGCAAGAAAAGAAAGAAGCTTTTAGAGAAAAAGCTGAGAAGTGAAAGCAAAGAAAGAGAAGAATAGGGATTGGAGATATGCAAAGTCTGCAAATTTTTCATTAATCATCAAAACTGTCTAACATTTAGAAAAGGAGGATATAAATACTAAAACCCTAACTAGAACAAGCGTTTGGGCTTATGGCCCACTAAATAAAATACCCAACAATAATTAAATCAAACCGGAAAAATAAAACCAAATTAATAAATCTTAACTAAAAGTTCATATAAATTAAACCCAAAAACATAAGCTAAAGCCCAATTTCTCAATGGTTTGGGCTATCCTCCATCGTCTATAATCATACGCGTACGTAACCAATGTTTCCGGTTCGGTGTCCCCATCAATTCTCCCGGGGTTGGAAGAACTCGACCCCGTCGAGTATAGGTCAAGGCAGCTCCGATAATGCTCTCAAAGATAAGGATCAAGTTGTTATGATGTCTCTCTGATAATCCAAGTATAGTCTGAATCTGGTCGTCGAGTCAATATACTGGGATTTGCTGAAGTTCATCATCCCTGGTAAAAACAACTTGTGCATTCAAAGTAGCATTAATATGTTTCTTTTGTGCCAATGATATGGATAATGAGGTAGGGGTATCAAAAGGAGCATCAAGGATAGGTTGTATTTTATAAATAATGAGGTCCTTAATGTTAAAAGTAGAGCTAATATCAAAGTTTAATGGCAATTTAATGACATAATTATTTGATTCAATCATTTGCAATACTTTGAATGGTCTAGCACTACTTGCAATTTATGATCGGTTTCCAAAGGACACCGTTCAGGTCTAATCTGTATCATGAAATAATCTCCAACATTAAATGCATCATGATACTTAAGTAAATCAGCTCGAAATTTGTGTTGTTCATTAGTTGCTTGAATTTGTTTTATGATCTCAACATGCAAATTATGAACTCCACATGGTAACGACTCAGTTGACTTAGACATCCTATCATGAGAAGATATGGGAAGGTGTTTTATAGGCTTTTCAGGTTTGTAACTATGAACATTAAATGATCGAGGATGTGGAATGAGACAAACATTGTTTGAAACATGTGTAGATCTGGTATGGACACAATCAAGTAAACTAGGATTATCTTCATCTTCCTTATCACGTGCATGAGGTAAGGGGTCAGAAAGCTCAACATGTTGTTCTAAACTTATGATGTGCTGGACACCAAGCATGTGGGGTGAGGAATCAAGTAGTTTAGGAGGACTAACATCATGAGACTCTTCTAAGACCATACTTATCTCTATAGGCGATTTCACTGAAGAGTTCCCTAAAACTTCCTCTACAACTAAAGCAGACATATCAGACTCTTCCCTAACGTCATTCTCAAGCTCACGTGGACTCATTATGTTAAGTCCCTCTTCTTGCACATCTTCGTCATCTAGGTCACTAAAATCCTCAAGATTAGGCTCATACACTTTAACACTACAATATTCCTCTTTACCTATATCCTTATATTTTTTTATGACTAAAGGTTTAGAGGTACAATCTAAAGAGATATGACCAAAACCTAGACAATTAGTACACTTAACCATTGAACTCACCTTAGACACTTTATTAACAACTCGTTTGCCTTTATCTTTCTTATAAAGTTGGAAGTTACTAGGATTAGGTCTGTGGGGTGGAGCACCTAACAAAGAATTACTACTTCTGAATTGGGACCTAATAGGGATACTATAAGAGTCCTGGCGATTCTTCCACCGATTCTTTGTGACCAACTTGTAGTCTTTAACTAAGGTATAAGCTTGGTCAATGGTAGATACACCTTGAAATACAACTTCTCTTCTAAGATCATCTTTCAAGCCTTTATAAAATCTACGCAAAGTCATGGCTTCATTCTCTCTTATGGCACATCTCATCATGTAATCGTTAAACTGTGTTATATACTCATTGATAGACTTATTCCCTTGTCTTAGATTGTTCCATTGGTCTAAGAGTTTATTCCTATAAAGCTGGGGTAGGTACTTCTCCTGAAGGTTTTGTTTCATTTTGATCCAATCAGTTATAGGAGGTTTACCTCTCATCTCTAAACAATCTTCAACTTCTCTCTAATAAGTTTTGGCTTCACCAATAAGCATCATCTTAGCAAATGTAACTTTCATATTATCAGACAAGTTATGCCACTCAAAGAATATATTCAAATATCCAAGGATCATGACGACCATCAAAAGTGGGGGCTTCTATTTTGTTAGGACTCAAGACTCGCTCATCAAAGTCATCGTGTTTAGAGTAACCTAAATGATAGTCATACTGGTGGCGCTCAGAATGAACTTGTCCATAATGATTATTCTTGTGATATTTATTGGTCTTTGAGTGCCTTATTCGAAAACTCTCTTGGGGCTCAATTCTTTTAAACATGGTGATCACCTAAGTTTGCAGTTCCCTTTAAATGATCATAAGAGTATCACTAATGGTCGAGTCTACAGCAAGTGTAAACTTA
Organism: Populus trichocarpa; assembly: GCF_000002775.5. Classification (NCBI taxonomy): domain Eukaryota; kingdom Viridiplantae; phylum Streptophyta; class Magnoliopsida; order Malpighiales; family Salicaceae; genus Populus; species Populus trichocarpa. Next base: position 9,190,093 of record NC_037303.2, read on the forward strand.
AGCTTAAACACTAGATGATCATGACACAAATGTATGCAACGCTAGCTTATAAATGGAATTGAGATCACAAATGGTTCTTGTAAGTAAAATCACAACACAAAAATAAAGCTAATCTTTTTTTTATGTGAAGATTAATCAAGAACAGATTATGACAGGAAAGTTATAAGCACGCAATGCTAGACCTTTTAAGTGTAAATGATTAATCAAATAATGGCCACAACTTTTACTAGCTTCAGCAAGCTCAACAACTAGTTGCTAAATATCAATGAAGACAGAGGTTGATAAGCAAGAGTTAACAAATAAAATGCAAGATGGGTTTTTTTTTTTCTAGGCACAAAACTAATATTAATGATAACTCTAAATGACAATTGCACTACCAAAAAAGGAAAAAATTCAACAAATTAAAAGATGAAGAGATTCACTAACTAGATTAAGGGGTGGAAGCTTTCTGTTGCTGATGTGGCATATTGGATGACTGGTCTGCTGACGTGGCTTCACTGGCTGACATGGCTCTGAGTTGCGCATGACGTGGCACTGGTGTGGCATCAATGGGCTGGTTTGGCTAGTGACGTGGCATGAGTTAATTAATTTACCTTGAAAGCTTTCTGAAGTCTCCTTGTCTTCTGCGATTTCTCGGTTGCTGTTGCTGGCGGCGAGGCGTGACTGCTGATCTGTTGATACTGCTGTTTAGGCGTCGCAAGGGCTGAAAGACCAGTTGTGGTGGCTGCAGCTGGAGGGTGTGATTTAGTGGTGGCTGCGGCAGATGGTTTGTAACGCTGATTTGGGTTGCTGGAGACAGATCTGCTATGGCGGCACTATGGGACTGTGGAGACAGCACCTCGGTGTGGCTCTGTGGGCTTCTTGTGGCGCGGAGTGGTGGCTGGATGCCTGATCTGCCGATGGCGGGAAAAGGATGAAACTGGTTGATGCGTCGCCGTCGACGAAGATCTACTGCTGCTGGTGTGGGTGACCTGTTGTGGCTGTGGGTTGTTGACGGCAGTAAATCGGCGTGTACCTATGGATTGATGTGGTGGTGTTGGCTGTGATCGGTGTTTTCCAGATTGCCGAGTTTTTGACGATGAACAGTGAACAATGAACAATGTTTTTTTTTTTTTTTGTAATCACAGTATGATTTTTTTTTTAGATCAAACCTGGTCTAGGGTTTAGCATAAACATGTGGATCGTTTAATTGTAAGAACAATTAAAACCCTCTCTGATACCAAATTTGATGCGGGACAATAATTAATAAGAATTAAAGCAAGAAAAGAAAGAAGCTTTTAGAGAAGAAGCTGAGAAGTGAAAGCAAAGAAAGAGAAGAATAGGGATTGAAGATATGCAAAGTCTGCAAATTTTTCATTAATCATCAAAACTGTCTAACATTTAGAAAAGTAGGATATAAATATTAAAACCCTAACTAGAACAAGCATTTGGGCTTATGACCCACTAAATAAAATACCCAACAATAATTAAATCAAACCCAACAAATAAAACCAAATTAATAAATCTTAACTAAAAGTTCATATAAATTAAACCCAAAAACATAAGCGAAAGCCCAATTTCTCAATGGTTTGGGCTATCTTCTATCGTCTATGATCATACACGTGCGTAACCAATGTTTCCGGTTCGGTGTCTCCATCATTTGAGTTTCAAGTTTTACTCTGTTAACTGTCCCCCAGCGGCATGATACGTCTTTATCTATAAGAATTTCAGAGGCTGTCCATCTGTGTGGTTCCTTGCCTCTAATTTCTTTCTAACTTATCCTTTTGTACAGCTTCTTCCCTGCCATCCTCTCTGAGAAGAGAAGAAAAACGAATAGAAATGATCTCGCCTGCTCTTAATGTCACTAATCATTATTTATGGATATCATGATTTACTCTAGTGATAGTGATTTGGGAACCATTTCCCTCAATTCTGTTCTTCTTTTTTACATCTCTACCTAATTCTGCTGCATTATAATCTGCCCTTCAGGCAGATCAAACGGGAACCATAGTGGAGATCCTTGCTGAAGATGGCAAGCCAGTCAGTGTTGATACAGTAAGTTTCCTTAGCAAACTCTTCCAAGAAAAAAAAAAAAAAAGAAAGAAAGAAAAGTAATGTGGATTCATTCGTTGCATTTTAGTTTATGCCTTCTTTAAATGGTCCCTTGCAGCCTCTATTCGTGATTGAACCATGAAGCACTATTGTTGAGTAGGCAACTAAGAGAAACAAGTGCAACTTAGAAGGCAAGTGCAGTTGTTAGCAATATGAGTGCAGTTCTTGGTAATGTGAGATACGGCATTGTTATTTTGTGCTAATGTTTTGTTTGAAATGAGCAGTTAGGTAGAGATGAAAATTACTTATTCTTATGTGAATTATTTGTTACTGAATCTTTATTGCTCCAACTGAGAATAATTTTATCATTCCATATTTGCATATCTTATACTAGTTGCTAGTTCATCAGTGAAGAATTGTAGGCTGATTAGATCCATGCAATCTGGACTGCATTCATTGATACCGGGTTAGCTAGCACTTCTGTATTGTGCTGCCTGCCGACCTCCCTTGGAGTGCTTGTAGCTGGCATAGCACCTGCATATATGCCTTTCATTCTCTACTCTTTGATGCTTTTGTACTGATTTTGAAACTTTTGAACAAATCCATGAATTCCTTGACCTTCCAAAATTTTTTAAAAAGAAATATTGAGATAAAAGAGAGGGAGATAGGTGAGAAAGAAATGTTTTTGGTTGCGGAGATGAAGACAACTATTTTATTAATATTACATCCTTCTAAAAAGGAGGAAAGGAGCGAGGGAGACGGGGAGACAACCAATTTAGTTTTTTTCCCACAAATATTCCTTTAATTATTTTATAATTTCAATTTTTTTTATTTTACTAATCTTCAAATGTGTTTTATTAGACATGCACACCGTGCATGATAATTTTAATCTTAAAAATACTTTTTAAGAATGTAAATGTTTAAAATTTTGGTTTTTTCATTTCATCAAATTAATAGGAAAAAATAAATATCTTAAACTAGTCTATAAATTATTTTGAACAATTGAATAATTTATAATAATTAAAAAATGAATGAATTAAAGTAAATTAATTTTCTAATAAATTGAATAAAATTAATTAATCAAAATAGGCTTTTATTAAAAAGTATTAGAACTTTTCGTAATCAATCGAGTGAGTTTTATAACATTATCAAAAATATTAATGCAATAATTAAAACATATATAATATAGATATGAAAATTGGTTTTGCCCTTGAAGAAATTGGATTTAATGATGAAGAGATGAAGATTGAATGATAATTAAAAATGTGCATTTGCGACGAAATTATTATTATCTTGTATTTTAAATAACGATAGATAAATATTTTATTTGATAAGTAATTGTTTAATTATTTATTTTATTTATTGAAATGATATGATGACTAAGTAAATCATAATTTGATTATTTTATCTTCTTAGTAATGAATGTTTTTTACAATGATTATAAATTTTTTTTAATGTGATTTATTAATGGAGAGATTATCATTTTAAGTTAGTTTTTAAAAAAAAGTTTATTATAAACTAAAATAAAAATAATGATCTTTATTTATTATTTCAAGCATGGCAAGATTCATGGTAATACAAATTAAGCATAATATATATATATATATATATATATATATATATATATATATTGCAATTTATTATGTCTAGTCCTACTCAATCAAACAGAATAGTCTTTGTTTTGTATCACTATCCAACATAACTCTATTTTTGCCTTTAGTTGTATCATATTTTTTGTTTTTTAACTGTATTTGTTTTTTTATCGAAATAGTAATGAAATTAGTTTTTTGGCCTACACTATACTGCAAAAAATTAATGCATAATAACTAAAACACTTTTAAAATACTTAAATTGTGGCATATTGAATCGAAGCGGGACAATAATAGTTAACTTGTAAAACCTGAGATATAAAGTGTGAAATCATTATAAAATCATGGAACTCACATCAAAACAGATTAAAAAGCCTAATTATAATGAACCAAATATCGAAGGCTGAATGCGACCAATAGAATTCCAATTTTTGGACATATTTGTAAAACAATATTAATTAAGGATCAATGTAGTTTTCAAAAATTGTGCGGAAAAAAAAAAGAAAATTTGAGGCAAATGATTTCTTATTGACCTATGAACTAGATTTGTTTGAGAAAGGACCATAAGGGTTTGGGGTTTTTTTTTTTACATCTAAGTTGTCGATGTGATTGTTATGGATGCTATTACTGTGGGTTATGGATGCTTGAGTGACTTTTTGTTCCATATTTCAAATGTTTCTTCTTTTCATTTGGAATGATGACTAATCTTAAATTTAAAAAATTTTCTAGATGTCAAATTTTTATTGTAATAATAAAAAGTTAACGGCACTAGATCAAAATTAAATTAAAGAAATAAATAACTAAATTTTAAAAATATCATGATTAGGAAAAATAATAATTACAACAAAATATAAAATAAAGTCTCATCATTGGACCGAAATTGATCTCAAATATTTTATCTAAATAAGAAAGAAAAAGAAAACACCAAAAAAAAAGATAGTAGTGTTACAAGTCATGAGCAAATATAATAGGCAAAATAATAGAATATATAGACAAAATAAACATTTTCATATGTGTTTTTGAGATGTTCAACGAGGAGTTCAAAGATATGACCACAAGATTCATGTCCATCAGAACAATTTACAAAATCTGAAGAACAACCAAGAAATTTGAGATGGTGGGCAAGATTTTAAAGTCTTTACTGAGATCCCAAAGTGACAATGATTAAATAGTCAAAATGGATAAACAAGAAATTGATAGCAAAAGAAAGGAACTGCATTTAAAACTTCATAAATGTTGCTCTTTTTATAAAAATTCAAAACTATTCTAAAACAATCCTAGAATGTGCAACTATAAAGATTGTCATCGAAGATATTTAGGCGAAAAAGTTATAAAATAGAGATAATCTAGTCATCACTTAAAAACTTTTAAAGTGAACAAGTGTTGGATTTTTCAAAATATACACACGCAACAAAAATAATAAATTTAATATATTTTAGAGTTTCAGAGATCTCGATAAACAGATCTTGAGTTGTTTAGGGTTTATAAAAAAGTTACTTGAAGATCAGATATTTTTTTCGCCTTTAAATAATTGCTTCAAGGTTGAGTTATCGCAAACCACAAGTTATCCAAATATTCAAACTCTAATGGTCATCCACACGAACCATCAGTTAGAAATCTCTTAAATCCTTTAAAGCACGTTTGGAACTCTCTGAATTGAATTCAATTCAAAGTTTTTAATAAAATCTCATGCTTAAAACCCTTTTGAGTATTAAGAATTGAATTACAAATGGAATTAAATCCCTAAATATAATACAAAAGTAAATCAAATGTCAAGCCCTCTAATTTATATTTCCAAATAGAAGAAATTTAATGTTAAAATTAACTTTTTCAAAATACTCATTTACACGTCTTTTTAAAAACCTTTGAAGAAATAAGATGAAGGTAATGAGGGTAATATAAGAAACAAAATTAATTGAATTTTATCTCATCCAAACATGTGAATTCAACTTATTTATCAATTGAATTCAAATCAAACACTATAGTTGAATACAATTACAGTAGAGAATTGGTTCCAAACAACCTGTTTAGGAAAAGAAGATTATTATGTCGTTGAGTGCTAGTTCTTTCTTTAGTGTTGTTTAAAATTATAATCACCTGTATTAATTACATTCTAGTCCTTAATTTCTAAAACTTTTTTACAATAAAGTTACACTTGATTAAACATCCAAGTTTAATTTCTGATCAATGGTTCTTATATGTGTGACCCGTTAGTTTTCCTAATAAATTGATCCAAATATAAATCACAATTCTAAATAAAATATGATTAAATAAATTAAACAAAATAATTTATTATCAATTAAACAATTGATTAATTTATATTTAAATATCAAGTAGAATGTCTATCAACGTTTCATGATCTCTTAAATATTATAAAAGTCATAAGTGGTTTGACTTAATCTTTTAGTGGTCAATTTCTCACTGTAATTACTATCATTTCATCAATAATGTTCCGATTTAGATACTATAACATGAAGCGTGTTTACTCTGTCAAATCATGTTTATTTTTAATATCATAGTCATTGATTTTTTCAATGTCACATGTAACCAGCTGATTGGGTACATGGCATTTACATTAACAACTAGAATACCTAAACCCACTTTACATAGACTGTATGGTTAGAGGTTGGATACATCAAAAGGAAGATAAAATCACCCTAAGACATCCTATATAAGTTGTTACGTCCTTTTATATAGTAAGAAAATCATTTTTCAAATCATCATTTATGTTGAATTGTCTAACATATTAAGCTCGTATGATTATTAAGATAAAATCTAGCCAAACATAACTACAAAGTAATTTTGAACTTGGGTCTAAGAAAGGCCTAATCCTCACTTTTAGAAATGATATGTGTTATACCTAAAAGATGATGAAGAAAAAAATTGGACTTCAACTTATTCCAATTTATTAAAGCAAAATGAGTTATAAAGTTGCACTCGAACCGGTCAAGTTATTATAGTTCTAGTTCTCTTGTTATAGCAAAAAAAAAGGAATTTTCATTATTACTAGGTTTGGCCTTAAAAAAATATAAGAATGGTGAATACCGTGCATATTAATTAAAGTGATGTTTTCATCATCCATATCTACCTTGGATGGTATATTGACCTTATCTTGAAGATAGCCATTGGTAACACTCATCAATCATTTCACAATAATAGAAAAATCATTTTATTTTTCCTCCTCTTGAGTTACTACATTTATTTTTTTACTCAAACCTCTTCAGGGACTATATATATCAATGCAAGTGGATCTTTAATTTATTTTTTCAACCAATTCAGTCTTAAGTGTTGGTTTAGATTTTAGAACCCATTTTGAACAAGAGTTTTTTTAAACTCGGAAGGGATAATATTTCTCCTTTCATCCAATTCTAATTTTATTTTTGGCCTTTTAGGTGTAATTCTTCGCACTGCTTTTAGGTTAAGTTCTTCTATATGATTGATAAAAGTCACGACCATAGCCACTTATGAAAATATATCTTCATCAACTCGTATATTTTTCTTAGCAAACTTAACACGGTTGCTTTTAGTGTTTTATTTTATTCTTGAAAATAACCTCTTATTTATAGTATACTTCCAATAATCATGATTCTCAATCATTCTGATTCCCCCTTACATATAAGTTGGTCAAATATTTTATTAAAAAAATACCCTTCATGGTTTTAGACTTCCCATTCTTATCAATTAATATGTTTTCTGAATTGATTTTTTATAAAGCTACCAATGGAGAGGGTTTTATATTTTGTGATTTTGCCATATAAATTAAGTCATCTTCCTAATCTTCCTTCAAATCCTCAATCCTTAAAATTGGCTTCAGTTCCTCATATGATGGAGACAATTCATAATGACTCTCTTATCTCATCCTATAAATGAGTGGAATTAACATTTAATATAGAGTGCTAATAAAATATTTTCAGATATCCAAAAATATAAATCTCAAAAAGGTTCTTAACCAATATATCCACTATGACTTTATCATTTTATTTTTCATAGCTTTGTTTAGGACTTTATTCATATTAATTTGAATGCCTTACAAATATTGAATCAAATTAGTAAGATAAATTTTATTGATATGTTAATGATCATTGTTGATTAAGATATAGCCAGGATAATTGTAGTTTCTAATATGAGCTTGCGAATAATGTTATTGTTGATTGTACTTATTATTAAATAAAAACATGTAAAAGAGGTACATTATGGTGATATTATGATTATATGATAAGATAATAAGGTTGTATGTATGGTTGATAATTTTTTTAAACAACATGTCATGCCCCATCTTTCCATTAACTTTATTCAATTTCTAAGCTAAATTGCATGACAAACTATAATTTTGAGAAAAACTATAAGATTTTGTAGGAAATTAATTATGGTGCTAAAAGCTTAGATATAATACTATAATTTATTTCATTAACATACGCATTTAGAGGATATTTCACCCTTTGTTCGAGAGTAGTTATAGCCTATAGGTTAAGCAATCACTTAAGAAGGTAATATGGGTTATGGATAGATAAGAAGGTGTTGTGAGAGTTGGGTCTTGTCTCCCAACAATTTGTTATTGTTATACCCTCAATAGAGTTGTTTAGACTTTCTTTCTAAGATTGACATATATTATATCATTTGATTGAATGTATTAACATTGAGAAAAAATAATTATTTATCATGTTCTTCAAGTCCAATTGAACAAGATTTATAATGACCCCAATCATATTGAGTTTTCTTAACAAAACATTATCACCAATTATCATAAAACTACACTTCTAATTCTAAGCTTTCCTATGTATAAAACAATTTTGGTTAAGATCAACATAAAAAATGAAGGTGAGAATTTCACATGTGGTCATATTTCATCCTAGTAAGGATGAGGATAAGGAAATTGATTAAAAACTACCCCTTGAGTAAAGGTCCCAATATGTTACTTAGTAGTTTGAGAAAAAAAATAGAAAAATAAAGAGGTGCCTCATTAAAAAAAAAAAAAAAGCATCATAATAGTACTACTACCAAAGAAGACATTATTTTTTAAAAGAAGTTATTGGAATCTTTCAAATACCAATGGATATAGATGTTGATGGCGAGGAAGCAATTGGTGAATTTGGGTTTTTTGTCTTTTTATCAAGATTGGTGCTTTGATGTATACCCAAATGCATATTTATCCTCAAAGTTGGATTATGATTAGTTCTTCCACAATGCTATTTAGTATAATGTGTTTGCCAACATGCATGCTTGTTTTTATAGTGATTTTATTCATCTCCTTCATTCTGTTCACTCCTAAAGTAAAAATGATTAAATAGTCAAAGGATTTAAGGACACTTAAATATGATGAGCTTATTAGATCTTTCATTGCCCATGAGTTCAAAGTGTAATACGAAATTGACATTAAAAAGAAAGGCATTACACTTAAAAACTCATATTAATGATAATAATGAAGATAATAATGAAGATGTTCTCATTATAAAAATTCAAAATAATTCTATTAAAGAACAAATTTCCTAGAATGTGCAACTATAAAGATTGTTAAAGGGGATATTTAGTTTTAAAAAATTATAAAATATGGACAATAAAGTCATCATCTAATTTTTAAAGGGAACTAGAACATCTAAACCCACTTTATATAGATTGTATGGTTAGGGGCTAGTTACATCAAAGGGAAGGTAAAACTAGTTTGCATATCATTCTTTATATTGAATTGTCTAACTTATTGAGTTTGTATGATTATCAAGATCAAAACTAACCAAACCTAACAACAAAGTAATTTTGAACTTAATTCTGATAAATGTCTAATCCCTACTTTAGGAATGACGTGTGTTGGATTTGAAAGATGATGAAGAAAAAAATTATACTTAAGCTTATTCCAATTTATTAAAGCAAAATGAGTTATAAAGTTTCACTTGTACTCAATAGGATTAATAGGGTCAAGTTATTATAGTTCTAGTTCTCTCGTTGTAGCAACAAAAAAAAAAGAAATTTTCATTCTAACTAAGTTTGTCCTTGAAAAAAATATAACAATGGTGAATGTCATGCATATTAATTAAAGTGATATCTTCCTTGTCCATGTCTATAACTTGGATGGTATATCAACCTTATATTTAGGATGGTTAATGGTAACACTTATCAATCATTTTATAACAATAAAAAAATTAATTTCTATTTCTTTCTCTCAAGTTACTTTATTCATTGATTTACTCAAACATCCTCGAGGACCATGAATATATATATTGATGCAAGATATATATAATTATTAGAATTGGAATCTTTTATTTGTTTTTTCAACCAATTCAATCTTTAGTGTTGGTATAGATTTTAGGACCTATTATTGAACAATAGGTTTCTTTTAACTTGGAAGGGATAATATTTCTTATTTCAGCCAATTCTAATTTTATTTTTGGCCTTTTAGGTGTAGTTCTTTGAATTGTTTTTAGATTAGGTACTTTTATATCATTGACAGAAGTCACGGCTATAACCACTTTTGAAAAGATATCTTTATTAACTTGCATCTTTTTCTCAACAAACTTAGCACGGTTTGCTTCTAGATTTTTTATTATTTTATTCTTGAAAATCATCTCTTATTTGTAGAGTATACTTTCAATAATCATGATCCTTAATCATTTTGATTTTTACCCTATATATAAGTTAGTCCAATATTTTATCCAAATAGAGCATCCTTAATGGTTTTGGACTTATCATTCTTATCAATTAATATCTCTTCTGAATTGAATTTTTTATAAGGCTACCAATAGAGAAGATTTTATATTTTGTAATTCTGCCACACAAATTAAGTCATCTTCCAGATCTTTCTTCAAATCTTCAATCTTTAAAATTGGCCTTAGTTACCTTATATGATGGAGATAATTCATAATGGTATTAGTTGTATATGTACCCCTCAAGGATTTCGTAGCAGGACGAGTACTCAGCATTAACTCATATCAGGTAGCTTAGCTAGTTAAAACATGAATTTCAAAAAAATTCTAGTAAACTTCTTTTAAATAGGTTATTGCATTCCCTTCAATGTCATCTTCATATAACTGACCTTTAGAGGATGGTGAGGAGAGGATGGTGAGGACACTTTATCTTGTTATTTCTAAATCATTGAATATAAGTATTGATCAATTCCCTGTATTCTTGAATATATTTTCCAATTCAACCATTGTGACTTTGAGTTTTGATCAATAAAAGTTCTTAATGAATTTTCTCTCCATTAATGAATGGAATTAACATTTAATATGGAGTACTAATAACATGTATTTTTTTATGAGAGATCCAGTAATATAAATCTCAAAAAGAATTCTTAACCAATATGCTTATTATGACTTTATCGTTTTATTAATTTGTCATAACTTTGTTTAGAAATTTATTCATATTAATTTGAATACCTTACAGATGTCGATTCAATAAGTTAATTATATAGGGTAATGATCATTGTTGATTAAGACATGGCCAAGATGATTATAGTTTCTAAAATGAGCTTGCTTATAATGTTGTTGTTGATTATACTTATTGTTATAATAAAAACATATACAAGAGGTGCATTATGGTGCTATTATGATTATATGATAAACTAATAAGGTTGTATGTATGGTTAATAAATTTTGAGCAAATATATAATATTGTGCGGAAATAAACTATGGTGCTAGAAGCTTGGACATAATAGTATAGTTTAGAACTACCCTTGTTAACAAAAAAAAATTGGTCGGCAAGACTTGTTATGCTTTGAAATCAAAGTAGATGTCACTTTAAAATGATTTTGCTTTGGTTTTGAAACAAAACAGGGCTCCTCCTGCTTTTAACAAAAGCATCATAATGGGTCCCTTTTTTTTCAATAAAGCATATCAATTTCTTTTCAGAATTTTATTCTCTATCAACTAGCCCTTGATGTTTCGCTCATTTATCAATAAGCCTTTTATGTCTATATCCAATAGCAAAACTAACAAATGTTTCATGGGATGTTTGGAAATGTAATAACGATTATTTTTAAGGTATTTTTTGCTTAGAAATATATTAAAATAATAATTTTTTTACTTTTTAAAATTTATTTTTGACATCAGTACATTAAAATAATCTAAAAACACTAAAAAAAATTAATTTAAAACAAAAAAATCAAATTTTGATGAAAGCATGTTGAAACTCAATGCCAAACATCTCCAAACATCTCCAGACTGGTTCTTCAATTAACTCTAAAAAAATTCACATTATTCATTTTAAAGATTACATATAAAATCTTATTTGTAAGAAAATTCACTTGAAAACGGAGCACCAATAATATAATAAATGAATTTTGATCAAAAGAACAAAAATATAAGCTAAAGTTCAATAAAATAGTTTTACAATATTTGAAAATCATAAAATAATAGAAAAAACAAAGCCAAATTTACTTTTAATTGACCCAGTAAAAACATTATAGTTCATTTTTTATTCTAGAAAAAAAAACTTGAACATGCTAAATTGTTAATTTTATAATTTAGGAAAATAAAAATTAATTTAATATTAAAATCAAATTTACATGAATTTTACATGATCTATCCTTCTGTCTCCTCCGCGCTCTGTTTTCACTTTTTCAATGTGATATTGAATTGCCTTGTAATTGATTTTTAAAATATTTTTTATTTAAAAATATATTAAAATAATATTTTTATTTTTAAAAAATTATTTTTAATATCAACACATCAAAACAAAAATATCTTAAAAATTAATTTAAAACAAAAAAAATATAAAAAATTTAATTGTTTTAAAAAATTCTTTTAAAATAAAAAACCATACTGCCTCCTCTTACTGTCGTGGATCAAAAACCAAAAGAGACAATCTTCACATTCTACGACAAGTCTTTTATGCCTCTCCTTGCATAAACTCTCTTCTTAACTTCTTTTTTTTCCCCCGATTTAGTGAAACCAAACCAAATAAATTTAAAATACTTAGAAGTTGACTGTTGATTTTTTTTTCTTTTCTTTTTTGAAATGAACTGTATATAAAATATGTATTCATTATAATTTAGTGAAGTTGGGGTATTTAATTATTAATGATTTTAAAGGTCGAAGTTTAAAGAACCTCATTGAACTTTGTTTTGCAATTGTTTTAGTTGAATAAAATTCATAATAATTTTATTTTTCTTGATTTTTCTTCTCTTTTTAGTAAGGTTTTTTTTAAAATAAAATTTTCTAAATATATGTTTAAAGATAAAAGTTTTAGGGAGTTAAGTGATAAACTAACTATATGAAGAGTAAAATTAAATTAACTATATGATATAAATAAAATATTTTTAATATGTTACCATTGTTATTGGTCATTTTATATTCAATACAACCATTTTAAGTATAACATATTAACCATAATATCAAATAATAGACTCAAAAGATTTATAGTATGAACCATTTCATTTCAAATCATAGAAGGTAGATCCTATCATAGTGATATTGAGTGATTAACAAAGTACCAAATATAAGAGGCCACAACATTGAGTAAAGAAAGGTACCGATTTTTGTGAAGTTGACTACACCTTGACCAAGATTTACCCTATTTTCATTAGCTTAAATTTGAAGAATTATTTTTTTGAAGTTGTATTTTAAAAAATAATATAAAATTATATCAAAGTAGCTTACCACTCATTGTAATTTTTTCAAGCTCTTCGAAAATATTTGGCAGTGTAATAGCAGTTGCTTTTCAAATAACTTTTCGTGCTGAAATGCATGCCAATAATGTTTTTTCATTTTTTAAAAATCATTTTTAACATCAGCACATCAAAACGATCCAAAACATATAAACCATATTAAATTTTAGCCCAAAAAAAATTAAAATTCAAAATGGTTTAAAGTTCGAATCTTACACCTAATTCTTTCTAATTAAAATAAGGTTCCAATATAATTAAAATTAAATTTCAATATAAGATAATGTTAAAGAAATAGGTGTGTTAGAGCATGCTTCCTAAGTAAGGTGTTCGATGGACCTTTGGATAGCATAGGGGACGAGGCAAATCAATCAAATCTCTTTCCACTCTTTTAATCATGTCCTAAGATTTATGTCCAAGCCGTCCTGTTTGCTTTTTCTCTCTTTTTTTTCTCTTCAAAACATGTTGAGAGCTCTCCTCCTTTGTCCCGACTTGAAGGAGATGTCCCTGAAACGCTCCTACAAAAAGGAAAACACGCCCTGTCAAGTTTCAATACAGCCCTTCGTAGACATTTTGTTTAATAAATGATCATTTCTCCTATATTTTAGTAATATCTAGCTAGTATGATAATTATCTTTTAAAATGTAATTTTCACTTGTTACACATCTCCCATCCACGAGATTCCAGAAAGGGGTTTTACGATGAGTTGAATCTTTGATTTGTCAGCATCACATTTTTACAAGAGAACAATGACCAATCGAGAAGGTTTTCAGCCACTACCTTTACTGTGTCGTCACGCTCTTCGCCAGATTGCGTGGCTGGTCAACATTGTAACCCCTTAGAACAGTCAGATGATATGCCAGTAACTGCACCAAGAAAGGTAAGTCAGGTTGCTGACGCATCTGGTAATGCTTAATGCAAATAGACAAGGTCTGGCAGATTTGTAAAGGAGAGCATATGGATTGTTATGAATGAAAGGAAAAAAGGAAAATATTAAGTTCTTGCATAATATATACTTTCATGCATCACAAAAACATGCATTCATGACCATCATTTGATGATACTGATTTTCTAAAGGAAGTTCTGAGTTAAGATTCACCGCTGAAACAAGGTATCTGGCAATTGGCACATAAATCAACCTAAGCAAGCCATGGCCCGAATGGCGAGGACAGAAGCAAAGGTGATACGGCCCGCCCTTGGAGCCACAGATTGAATGGCTAGGATATAAATACTACTTGACATGAGATGCCCTTGCACAGTTTACTAAATGACAAGTCAGTGAATTTAGCTACTGATTATTCCGAATTAAAGTGGACTGATTATTCCTAATCAAACACACGAACATGCATGCACATGTATACTTTCATTAATGAACAAATGCCAACGGTAGTAGGAATACCTGCAAAGGAACTATATTAATTACAGGTTGAAGACAATCCTCAACCTGTGGAACTTCAATTACTCTACCAAATCCTCCAGGGCATGCAGACACAGCATCACCTTTTGAACACATGACTATTAAGCGACCTTTGCGGGCATGAAGTTGCTGAATGACTGACTGTTGCTTGCTGTCAGACCACTAAAAGGAGTCAGTATCAAACACATGAAAAATATTTGATGAGGAAGCATTCAATACGTACAAAACAACAAACCTGAAGCAGGAATCGCGAGTAGCAATGACAATAATAGTAAGATTCTCATCAACTAATGCCAAAGGACCATGTTTCATTTCACCAGCAAGCATTCCTTCACTGTGCATAAGTGCTACTTCCTTAACCTTTAAGGCACCCTCCAAAGCCGTTGCATAGTTGTAACCTCTCCCAAACACAAGAAGAGACTGCTCCGCAATCAAAAGTTTTGCAAGATCCTTCATTTCCTGGTCAAGCTTCAGGACCTCCCTGACCTTGTCTGCAAAAAATCAAGACTTAATATATAGTTTGGGACACAAAAAGGTAGACTATGACAATATATGGAAAAAAAAATGAAAAAAAAAATCAGAAACTTACTTGGCAAGTCAAATAGACCATCTATTATAGCCTCTCTTCTCGTTTGACTAGAAATTGCATCACCTCCGATTGCTAGGGCTAACATGGCCATCACTACTATCTGACTTGTGTATGCCTGTTGATAGCAGTGATAACATGGTTAGGCACTGATAGTAAATGAGATGAACAAAAACAAATAAATTCAAAGCCATCACCTTGGTGCTTGCCACGCCTATTTCGGCGCCTGCATTTATATGAACACCACAATGTGTACGCCTAGCTATTGCACTGCCAACAGTGTTTGTTATGCCTACACACAATGCACCATTTTCTAAAGCATATTCCAACGCATTTAATGTATCTGCAGTTTCACCAGACTGGCTGACAAAGACTGCTGTATCTTCTCTGTATATAGGACCTTGACGATCCAACAGATCACTTGCAATTTCCATAGTGACAGGGACACCTATGTTTTTACATGCAGCAAACCAGGAAAATTGATAAAAATAAGCAGTACAAACAAATTATGATTTTGCAAAATTTACTGTGCCAAACAAGACTCACCAGAAAGTTCTTCCAGGATGGGTCTAGCAGCTAGAGCAGCATTATAGCTTGTACCACAACCAATGAAAACAATACGTCGACTCCTTCTAATTGTTTTAAAGTGATCCTTGAGTCCACCTAAAAGAACAGTCTTGGCTTTGCAGGAGCCTCCACGTATAAGCCTCCCCCTCATGGTGGTTTTTAGAGATTCTGGCTGTTCATGGATTTCTTTCTGCATGTAATGTTCATAGTTTCCTTTGTTTATTTGTTCAACTTCCATCTCAAGAACAGATAATGCACGTTGCACTGATGCAGGTCTAGAGAGGGAACCTCCATGTCTTCCCTTGTCATTGTCAAACTTCAGGATTGACACATTTCCATCCTGGGATAATTATCAACATTGCAGGTTACAAAAAGAAATTGGCACTATAACAGGACTACTTAATTAGATTGTAATGAATCCAAGAGTCAATTTTCCAGCATATATTGGTTATTTTGACCTATTATTTACACAGTAAGTAATTGCATATCTCAAGGAAAAAGTAGAGACAATTTTAAAGAAGAAAGTATCAAGTCATGACTCTACATTCCAAAGAGACATGCATATTATTGCCAAGTACATTCCAGTAAATTATGTATTTGCAGCATCACCAAAGCATATCTTCTCTAGAAACGAATATTTGAATAATAGCTGAATTGATTTTTTGAGGAAACAGGGAGCATTCTGCCTCAAATCAACTTGGTTCTAAAAAGGGCTTTAATGAAGTAACAGAGTTTTAAGGGTGTTGGTGAATGAACAAAGAATTGTTTACCAACTGGATGTTTCAATGCTTTGAAATTTTTCCAGATTAAATGATGAACGAAGCAGAAGGGCATGCATTGATTAAGAGGTTGAAAGGTTGATAGCATCTTTTACAAGCTATAACCGCATGAAGCTGACTCTTTCATCTCCCATATCCTTAACTGGGGCCTCATATATCTATCACTTGATATATGCACACCAAGTTTTTATGTGGATGAGCTAAAAGCAGAAAGAATAAAAATAATGCACTCCAACTCAAAGAGGACAGCCTAATGCAGAGAAAGGGTAAAGCAACAAAATTAAATTGGTTATTGGTCAAAGTTTCGATGACCTACATCTAAAAGTGTAAATGGCCTTGTCTTTCATTCTTTTCAAATAGATAAATGATGAATAAATCATGGTATAAAAGATTTCAAAGACGTTGACCTTGTTGATGAATATCATGCAGCAACAAGAGGGGAAAACAACTACCCTGTCCTATAAAGAAAAAACCCCATCATATGAAAACCAATCGAGATCCTTTGATGTGCTGGAACAAACACGAAAAGAGAAATAAAAAGGAGACCTGATTGCAGGTACCATATATACCACAAACTCAACCATAAGGCCACAATATCTAATCTTCTGAATGGATGAAAGATGAGCTCTATAAAACATGATCAAAAAGATCTTGTCCTTCTTACAAGGCTCCTTTGCTACACAGTGGTTATCAGACCATAATTAAATGAAGAATGAAAGTATGGGCAATAATAAAGGCAATGAGTGTCTGAAATTTACATCTACTACGATGAACAAAACCATCTTTGAAAAAATAACTGTTCTCTGCTATTCTTCCCGACCCAGACTATGATCAATATTAAAGCCTTGTCTGACTTGACCAAATTTGTGTAAACTAAGGTCAGAGAGTGTGCACAAAAAATATGAGGTCTTATCCACTTTGACCCATTTCTATGGAGCCTATCATCAAAAAGCTCCACAGAATATGGATCTTAAATCCTCCCTGTATAGGCCAATAACTCTACTCAGCTTTCCGGTGTGGGATTTGAACTAGGGTTCCATGCACAATTTCCATTTGCAACTACCATCCCTAATTCTCAGTTTCAAGGGTGTATTAATACAATAAAATAACCACAAAGTCAGGGAGGAAAGAGAAAGAGAAGGGAAAGTTAAGGAGACAAACAGTAAGGGGTAAGAAAAAAGTATTCAATGGCATTGCTAATGTCATCACAAATACTCCTTCATCGAAAGCACCTGCTCCAAAAATATATAGGTGATCTAATATAGGTATTGAAAACCATAACAGTCTCAAGTTAACTGTTAACTTGAGTTAAACAGCTCTATAAGCCATCATATCTCTAATAAAATCAATGACGACTTGGGAACTTCAGTAGACATCATTATGAAAGGAGCTATTGAATCTGACAACATAACAGTAAAGCAATTTTTTTATGTATAAATGCGAAGAAATGAGGTGATATTGAAAGTACTAATTCTCTTGTCAGGCACATAATCAATTACTTGAACTTATAAGATTTTCATCTTGCAAAGTCAATTAAGCATTCATCTGCAAGAATATGTTAACCCAAAAGAAGAAGAAGAAGACAAAGAAGAATATCTTAAGATCAGTATTATGAAGGGCAAAAAATATCGACCTAAAAAAGAGATACAATATCGGGAAAACATAACATAACAAGAGAATTAAAATTAACGAAGACAAAGGAGTACCTTAAGATGAACTACTTCACCATCCTCAATCACCAAGACCTTTTTTGTGTGCTCAACAATAGCATGAGCATCACTGGACAGAAACAGCTCTTTTGGATGGTCATTATTTGAGAGGAATTTAGAATCATGAAATGTTGGTCCGCTGTTAAACTCTTCATTTAATTCCTGATAGAAGCCCAACCGTAAGCTAATATTAACAGAAGCATGAAGCTGATACAAACATGGGAAAAGATATAGTAATGCCAATAATCCAGACTTTCTGATCCATCATGAAGAGTAAACCATCAACTAATCAGCTAGCATAAGCTTTCAATTATAAGTTGTTATTTTTTCATGCTTATTAATACTTTGAAGTAAAAGCACAGGCATCACTTCCTAACAGACTAGTGGCTGCATTAAGAATAAAGGGGGGAAAAAGCAATCTGTAACAGTGTTAACTTGCTATTCTTACTCTCAATACCATGAGAAGCAAGACAAGCAAACAATCTTAATTACAGCTTGCAATGCAGGATATATCTTGCAGCACAGTCCTTGATATCATCTAATTTATGTCATCATTACCTGAGTTTATACAATACAGGATATAGGAAACCTTATAGTATAGTGGACGCAAATTTATGTTTTCACAAAATAAACAAACATAATTTTCCAGCTTTACATTTGTATTTCTAATGAGCCAAATTTGTGAAGCAGAATAGCAATCCTAAAGGTCAGATAAAAAAAATAAAAAATAAATGGAAAACCATGAATGCAGTTATCTGAATGCAAAATCTACCAAACAAAGGCTAGTCAAATTCCAACTTCAAGACTACGTACATCCTCAGTTTTTCATTACATGAACAAATTTTGATACCAGAATTGAGCCCCTATAAGTTGTCTTAAAGCAAGAGCACATGAACTAACTCCCAAATGCACATGTTTCACATATCATCCAACCCAAAGAATGGCTATGGACAACCAATCAATATGTATATTGGGAAGAAAAATGAAGAAAACAATTCTCAAATGGAATAGTTACATATTTTTTAAAATCATGGCTTTAACCCAAATTTTTCAGAGTACTAACCAGAACCGGTAAAAAAAAAATTGTACCCAAGAACTTATAGATTCAAATTTCTAGGGAGAAACTAGTGCTGTTAGAAGCTTGTATACTTCTTCAACAAACTTACTTTAACACCCAAGAGCAATGGACTTCCACGTTTGCATGCAATTAACTCATTTGGATAATGTAGGCTCTTAAAAATGAGGGCATAGGCTCCTTCAAGATGCCTCATGACTTCAAGCACAACTTCACTAAATGTGACAGTATGAGAACCTGCAACACAAAATGGAACTGAGTAATTTAATGTCACCTTAAATTTCACTTCTGAAGAACTATAAATGTCGCAAAGCTTTTTCAGAGAAACATGAAATCAATTTCCTAAAAATCACTGTCATAAGTAACAAGATGCAATCAAATCAATTCTACAAAAACTTTCAGAGAAAGTTTGACTTTCATCTAATTGTTGTGTACTCCAGATGGCATGCAGCAATACTACAATGCCTTGGGAGATGATAGGCCTTAATGAATAAATAAAGCACAACAAACAATATAGAATAGCCCCATCACCAACTACAATGTAAAATCATTTTCATGTCCATGAAAATTGTTGGCAACAAATAATAGTTGTTTCCAACATGCTGTATTAAGTGGAAGGATTAAACACTCTTCTGTTTTGATATTATATCCTTTGAGTTAGTAGAAATTACAAGCTATCACTACGATGCTCTTGCAGGCAATACCATTCACACAACTATGAAGAATCATAATTCTATACAGTTATGCCCACTACAACAGAGAGATCTTGTTTCAGGTTACTATAGGTTATAGCAACTATATTAATAGGACTTTCACATCCTCTGAGCAGTTTGTATGAAAAGGATTCTGGTACCTCACTTCCTTTAAGTAAATTACATTAACAAAGTAATAGCCTTGTTTGATAAATATTCACAAAATGAAAACTACCTTCTCCTTCATTTGCTTTGTCAAAGACAAATTTTGCAAGCTTTGGTATTACTTCTGTGTCGGTTTCAGATTCAAAGGTGAACCCATGTCGAATAAGTGTTTCCTTTAACACCTGAAGATTTTAATAGTGAAGTAAGAATTCAGTATAATTTTACTGGTATTAAAAATACTGCCCACTTCAAAGCATACAAGTAATCATGTAGCACATTTATATGGTTAAAAAAATGAAATGAGCTATGAAATTTCAAAGTACAGGAAAGGATGGACTAGCAAAACAGAAAGCCAGAAAGCAGTAATTAGAATGGCTAATTTCATCTAAAATGTCATAAGGAAGCACTGGTATTTTTTTTGTACAATCTACAAGATACAACCTGACAAATCCAGTAGTTGTTGAGCTCTTGACTCAGTGAAGTAGGACAGGGTAAGAACAAAGATAAAAGAAGCCAAATTCCCTATAAGAGAGGGAATGGTAGAGCAAGTAAAAAGAAAACCCTAAAGAAAGGCTAAATCCCAACAGAAGAAAACCCAATAGACGAGGGTAAATCCCTATCGTAAGGGCTGAAGGATTTGAAAGAAAACCCCGTAGGAGAGAGTTCAAATAAAAAGAAGAAGAAAAACTCAATTCCGAGTTTTAATATATCATCATCATTCCCTCCTACAAAGTATATGGTCTTTATATAGACACCAAGAAAACCTGGTATTTTAAACTAAATATGAGTTTAAAATACGAAATAAAATTCATAATAAAATTCTAAACATACTGAATTACAAACAAACAAGTAAACTTTCTTGTTCTTGTACTGCAGAACTCAGCTAAGTTTCTAAACAGCGATTCTGTCCTCAAAATATTCAAATATAATTGCCAGCATCATTTATTAAGCACTACCGATAATTTGCAACAGGAAATGAAAAGAAAAATAAAAACATAACAGAATGTTTGAGAAAGACTTATTGGCAGTTTTCAGGTGAGAGAGAGGGAGGGAGTTCACAAAGTAGGAACTTTTGTGATTTCCTCCATTAATTCACATCACCATTGCCATCACCACCAACAGTCCTAACAACTGTGCCACTGTTAACACTAATACAACTACATCTTGTCCAGCCAACCTCACATTCCAGTCACCAAATAAAAGGGTGTAAAGGGGGGGAATTGATACCACTGCAAAATCACTAGCAACACTACAGTTATTTCTTTGCCTGGCACCACACTCCACCACCATCAGCCAACAATTGTGAGGTTCATAACTAGTCAACTATCACTCAGTCTCGCCTACGTTTCCAGCAATGTATCCATTGCACACAAGCAATGCTAAGACTAACACAATGACTGAACACCCGCTACCTTATGATCTCAATCAACACCACCACCAGTTTTGTCAATAACAATTGACCTCCTCATTACTTCATCGGCGTTGTCTGCATGTTTTGACACAATTTACAGGAAAGCTATCATGAAAAACACAAAAAGAACAAGAAACTAGTGGGAGGAACAGACATATCAGAACAATCATATACATCTGAAAGAAAGTGGGTTAGTAATAGAAAAGGGTTTCCACTCTTCCAAGCTAGTCCCAAAGCAGCCTCAACATCAATTATAAGTTAAAAAATAGGACCATATTTGCAAATACTATGAAGAAAGACCGCTAGAAGACTAAGACTGGTCATTTGAGCAAATAACGCTTTAGGAGAAAGTAAATGAAACTCGAGACTAATAAATCCTAGACTATCTGAAACAAGTCTATAGTTTCTCACCAAGGATACCGACCACAAAAGTTAATTACTAGACTGAAATATACAAAACCACTGCCAATTTAAGAGGGTGTATAAATGAAAGCTTTTGACATGGGCATCAAATTTATCAGAGCTAGATGCATAACATTATACATGTATTTCTTACGTAAGCAAACAGAAACAGAGAAAAGTGGACATAACGTGCAAGCCGAAAATATGACACAGCTTTATCAGCCTGATCACATAACAACAACTCGTACCCTTACCGAGGAGGCTTCCTACAAATATCTCTACGTAAAAGGAAATATAAGTGTTTATGGAACTTCAACTTACATCAATATCATTACAAAGATATCATTTCCACTATAATCTAGAGAGGTACATCACCATTGTGGGTGATGGTGAGGAAAGAAACAATATCTGGTAGCGAAGGCTTAAGCAAACCTGATAATTAGTTATGACGCCATTGTGAACAACAAGGAATTCATTTCCATCACCAGATGTTTGTGGATGGCTATTCCTTGGAGCAGGCTCTCCATGAGTAGCCCAGCGGGTGTGTGCTATTCCAGCATGGACACAAAAGGATTCTTCCAAATCTAAACCCATGGCATCAGCCTCTGGAAATACAAAAGATTAAAACAATGAGTTGCTTTGAGAATTTTGGCTAGTAAAGTAGAGCGGTCCATCATGTGCATGCGTATGCAGTTGGCAAGCTGGTTAAACCCACTTTTTAGGAAATAAAACATAATAGGACTTCCTTCTTTCTCGACTTCACCCGACCCAGTTGAATCAATACGGGTGGGTGGGTACAACCTCCGAACTGGGTTTTCCGCAAAAATCATAAATAAAGTGCACGTCTCTTTCTAAATCCATTCCATAATCAAATTAGATCAAGCAAGAAAAGAATTAAAGATGCCGGGGTTTCTCGTAGATCAATCAAAAGAAGAGAGAGAGAGGGAGAATTGGTTACCTTGATAGACAGATTTGACAAGGGATTCGATGTTTCCTTCCTGACGGAAAACAAGAGGTTGGTTGTGATCAATGGAAACCCCGGCGGAATCATATCCTCTATATTCAAGACGCCTGAGTCCGTTGAAGAGAATTTGGAGAATAAATCTCCTCTCCCTATTGACGTTGTAATTCAAATACGCAAATATCCCACACATCCTTTCCTTTCTGTTTTTGTTTTCCTGGTTCTAGTTTATATAGAGAGACTTGACTTTTGACTTTTCTCTTTGTTTTCCTCGTTTAGATCCATCTCGGTGTTTTCCTCCTCTCTCAATTTGTTGAAATCCTTAATCACCATTGCAAAGCCCAGTCAATCAGCCAACCGTAGGAAAATAAGTTTTTTTTAATAATATTAACATAAATTAGGACTAGAAAGAAGATAATATTAGTTATAAATAAAAGCCTCTTCGTCGGATTCGTGTCGGTCTCAGAAACTAGATCTAGACTCGACTCCATCAAACTTAGATAGGTTCAATTTAAGCAATCATGAGACAACGCAAATTATAAGTAAATTAAACGTGCAAAAATGGCATATCTTAGTGAATGAATAAGCTAGCCTATTTTGAATTTCACGTGTACACCAAAAACAAAGCAAAAAAGTAGGCTATTGTAGCATCATCGTTGACCAAAGATTTTTTTTTTAGTAGCTTCCAAGCATTTGAGATAAAGATATTTTTTTGTGATGGTAATTATTTTTTATTTATTTAAAAATGTATTAAAATAATATTTATTTTAAAATTTATTTTTTATATCAGCACATCAAAATAATCTAAAAACACCTAAAAAATTCAGATTTTACAAAAGTATTTTTCAACCGCAAAAACAAATAAGACCAAAATCAAGTGCTATAATATTTTTTACCTGTACAAAAAGAAATGTTCACAAATGCACATCTATTCAAAAAATTACTTATTACCCAATGAAGTTTAAATCAAAGAAATTAAAAGTTTGAGGAATAAACATCCACTAAAATTGATAGAACCAAAGACTCGATTACATAAAATACAAAACTAACATGGATCGATGATGAAAAGGCAAGAGTGGCATGTTAGGTAGCCCACCTAAAAGCTGCTCGTGGCGCATGGGATATCTTTGAGGATTCAATTGACGTCACTCTAGCGGTGTCTAAAAGCTCATAGCCAAACAATCTTGGACGGGTTAGCTCGTGTTTGATAATAAGACACAGTAGAAGATTAATGACACTACATTAGTTTTAGGTTGGATGAAGGAAGAGAAAAGGGGATTGATTTTTTTGCTAGTGTTCCCCCCCTTCTCTCTCTCCATATGTGACAAGACTAAGGTATGGATGCATGTATAGTGGTGTGTAGGTCAATCATTCTTGGGTTTCTCTTTTTAAAATTTTTGTTATTTTTATTTTTATTTCATATTAGACCTAAGTTGTATAGCCTAACTAAGCGTGCTTGGGTAGCCTAGGTCTGTTGTTTGGGGTTTTTTTTAGATTGATTTTTTTATATGAGAAGATTTGTGTTGATGACAACTGTTTTTTTTTTTTTGTAATACTTACATGACCATTGTAAGAAGAAAAACTTATAAAAAAAAATGTTACTTTGAATGATGCTCATATTAGCTTAGCATACTTGTAAAGAAAATATGTGACCTTAAATGGTGGTCGTCTAAATATGATATGCTTACTTCTAACTACCGCTAAAAGTATGGCCATCTGACATGATGATCGTATGTGCCTACTTTTTTACTATCTCTGTAACAATTTTTATTTTTTATCTGATTATTACATGTTGAGCATTTTGACAGCGTGATCACTTATGACTACTAAAGACTAGTCATCTTGACATGTTGACCTCGTATCGATCATCTTAACAAGGTGATCACCTAGAATTAATAATGACTGATCATTTTGATACAGTGACTGTATGTTAATTATCTTGACAAAGTGATCACCTTTGGTGTTTAGTTTAGCACTATATTGATTTCATATAACTTAGTTATCCTAATATGACAAGTCATGATTATGTGAACCTAATGGACATGGCTTGGACCATCCTTATTGAGTAAAGCTCAATCATGTGATCTTGATGGACATGGCTTAGTCATGTACTCCTAATGGAATAAGATTTAGTTATATTAATAGGGTGATTATACTTGAAACTTTGAGACATATTTGGTTATCTTAATAGGGTAACCATATAGAACTTTGAGACTTTGGTCATCTCACAATGTGATCACCTGGAATATCGAGATAATGTGACCACTTAGGTTAAATAAGATTAGTGTATTTTTCTGGATACCATTTGGTTTTTGATATATCACCTAATAACTAGTTCACTTTTGATTTATGTAACAGTGCTCCTAATCTCTCTAAAGATATCACTTAGGTAAGAAACATAGATCACCATTTTTCAAAGCTTAACTTGCTATATGGTATCGTGTCATTTTCTTTAATTTTCTTACCCTTTAAGCACAAGTTGTTGGTTTGCTACATATTCTTAAAACAAATGTTTGATGAATCAAGTGTTTTATTAAAGTCACACATACAACTATCCTACCTTACTCTATATTGTTTGAATCTTTTTACCGCTAGTAAAGAACATAAATGACTTTTTCATGGTGGGATTGATCATTGTCTATTCTTTTTACCCTTGTTATTAGCTTGGTTAAATGCTTCAGTTTAGTTGTTCACTTGCTTTAAGATCATGCCAAATTATTCTTTTGTGCCTAATCTTTAAAATGGTGTATTAAAGTTCTCAATCATATCCTAGGAATCACATGCATATGTTGCAAACACAACATCAACCCCATGGCATTGAAGCATGATCATATATGAAGTGTCACATACTCAATAAGTTCATAAAAGAATTTTAGTCTAATTGCATGGCCTAACAACATTACTTACTGATAACCTAACTTGTACTTGGGCAATACAATGCCTTATAGACTGTATTCTAATAAGGTAATATGAATACTTATACACCTTAAAGACTTATTATTGACTAGCAACTAAGAAGATGTTTTGATATGATGTAACTAATCCAATATGTATAAGAGATATAGATAGATGTTGGGCATACAATAATGCATGTATACCATTAGCCATGTTTAAAATGGGTTGATCAACTCCATTTAATTCCTAAATGAATCATCATCGTTGATTTTAAAAGATTCTTTATAGAGAATAATGAGTCAATGAGAGAACATAACACCAAAATTATTAATCAATGTGATGATGGTATTGCCAATCTCTTTATAGAACTAAAGTTGTTTGGTTATTTACATTGCCACCTAAATACAGTAATAATTGGAAGGAAATGGAAGCTCATTTTTATAAGCACTTTTACAAAACAGATCTAGAGGTAAAGTTGGTTGACTTGGACATAATTGTTCAAGATCTAGGAAAGTTCATAAAAAACTAAACATTTTATTTTAGGACTCTCAAAACCAAGTATACTGTAGGTATAACAGAGCATACATGCATTAAGTTGATTTTAGAAAAGATGTTGTATGGAATATCAAAAGGAGGTTTGTGGAAACCATATACACTACTATTTATAAATTATACCCTTATAAATGATGCTACTTAATATAAAAAATAACAAACTAATTAAACCGAAAAAATTAAAAAAAATAATAAAAAAACCAAACCATGAAAAAAAACCAATTAAACCGATTAGAATATTTTTTTAAAAAATCATTTTGGTTCAGTTTTGATTTCATAAGCCTGAAATAAAAAAAACCGAACCGAAACGGTTTAGTTAAGAAATAAACCGAAGCGAACCAGAAAAAACTGAACCAAACTGAAAAGAACCCATTAGAAAGTTAAAAAAAAAAGCCCAAAAACAATACAATTTTAGTTTTTAATATAAAATAATCGAACCGAAACCGAACCGAACCGAAACTGGTCGGTTGGGTTTTGGTTTTTAATTAAAAATAACTGAACTGAACTAAAACCAGTCAGTTGGAATAGGTTTCGGTTTTTTTTATATTTTACAAAATTTTGGTTTAGTTGTTTTTATAGGTAAAAACTGAATCGAACCGAAAATGATCACCCCTAGATATCACCTTGTTACATGTCCAATAAGTAAATCTAATTCGTAACAAATATTTATAGTATTAGGAGAAAGATAAATACAAGAAGGAAAGAGAAAATAACATCTCATTCTACAACAAAGTGATAAGAATTCCTCTCTCATGTTTTTATTTACTTCTTGTGTTTATCTCTATCTTAAGGCTCGTTTGGGAACGCGGCTGCGGCTGCGTTCCAAAAAATTTGAAATTTTTTTTTTTTACTAAAATTTAATATGATTTGTATGTTTTGGATCGTTTTGATGTGCTGATGTCAAAAATGATTTTTAAAAAATGAAAAAACATCATTGGCATGCATTTTGGCACGAAAAGTTATTTGAAAAGCACCCGCAACCACACTGCCAAACACGCTCTTAATATTACAAGTGTTGGTAGTTACAACTTGAATATTATAAAATTTATCTAAAAAAGAGTTTAGTTGTTAAGTTTGGGAGAAAGAGGTAAATAAATTTTAAAATGTGAGAATTCATGTTTTTTTTCTCTTCCATCATTTTTTTTAGTTTAGCATTTTCTCTCTTTTTTGTTTATAGTTTGAACCACAAATGTATATTATTGAACTTTTTTTGTAATATTATTCAATTTAAAATTGATTTTATTTATTTTGATGACCATTCTAAAAACATTCTCAAGACTTATTTATTTTTAAGATTTCTTACATCTGTCGCATGTGGACACGCAGCGTCGGGAGGTCATAGGAGTCATCATCTAATTGTTTGATTCAAGGTCGCTAGAAAACCTGGGTGTACTAGTTTTATCAGAGATTTTAAGGGTAAGGGATTGTTTATGGCTAAGGAATGTATTAACACCTCCATCGCACCCTACCTGAGATAAGTTGCATTATGTGGTATGAATGTGGTTTAAAGGTTTTGATAGGTTCCTAACCGGTGGATTGTCTATAGCTTATGATGAGAATTTATTCGTGTGAATAAATCGGGCGTTTAGAATTTTATTATAGGCTAGTGTACCCAAATAAATTATTATGGAAGGGATCCACATTAGTGCCTTGACAGGGTTCACCTCTCTTGGAAGGCTGTTGTGTTTTCCACAACTCAGGTGTTGTGGTGAAACAAATATTTCCAATTAATATTGGTGAATATTTAGAATAATTTTAAGAATTTTCTGGTCAAATTCTGATATTTAAATATCAATCTCACTTGGAGGTCTAACATTTATACCAGAATATTAACCATTAATCCTCATGAATTAAAATTTTAGTGATTATTGGAATATTGACTAAATTCTCATGGATTCAATAAATCGATTATTAAATCCAAAATGCATGCTAAAAATAAAATAAAACATATCATGTATTTTATTTTTTAAGAAAAATATATGACTTTTATTTTTATTTTTGAGAGACTTGGTTATATGCATCACGCAAAAAGACATTTTATTTTATATATTTTGTAGACTTCTTGAAATAAAAACTATAAAAAATCTAAAGGGGTTTTGCCAAATACATTATTAAGCTAAATATTCAATTAAAATCAATCCAAACAAAGCCTAAAGACTAATTTGATTTTTTTACTCACCCGGGATGACTCGACTGGGCTAACCTAGAAACAGTTGACCCGATCGGGTTGACTCGGAAACAAACTAGACAAACAAAACCAAAAGAGATCAAACTTCATATAAACATAAAAACCTAAAAATCTTTTGGTCAAAACAGATCAAACACATAAAAGACAAAAATAAATAAAGAACATTCATCAGCACCTCTATTAACACAAGTCTCAATCCAGACCAGATCCCGAACAATGAGGGGCATGGTTTTATTCACAATCATGCATAAAACAAGAATTGGGGATTCGTTTGCTTCAAGGGTTATCAAATTAACACGATTTTGCCAAAATAGGTTTCAGTTCAAAACTGAAACCCTAAGATTAAAACTCAGTAAAACATGTTATTGATGCATCAAGCTCTCATATTATTTACTAACAATGACAGACAAACTTACATAAACTAAAATTTAATCAAAACAAGCTCTAAAACTAATACCTAAGGCAAGATTCATCGGATGAATCTATAGGAACCAAAACCCAGAAAACCTAGAAAACTAAAACAAACTGAGAATGACCATTTTGAGCCTCTAAAGCATGCTTTCTCTATTCCAGAGAACACATTATCAATGATGAATATAATTTGGACAAAAACAACAACAAAACAAAAACAATACTCGAATAATACATTGATTTTCAATCCCAAAAACTACCAACTCAAAACAAAAGGCATGCTTGAACAATCTGGCCTTCAAAATTCATCTTTTGTCATTCCAAAAAACTAAACCACATACCTAGAACATGGAACCATCTCATTTATAGAAAATACCTTCCTCTTTGTTGTAACTTTTGGCATTTATCAAATCAAAACAACATGTAGTATAATGTGTACAGGTAATCATTAACATGTCAAAACATTCAAAACTTTGCATTGAACACAATAAATCAATCCAGCAAGCCTCATGGACTCCACTTTCAAGGTTTGAATTTATATACCTTCCTAGCTTAAAAATCATCAAATCTAAATCGATTTTTGATATTGCCTTCCTTTTCCTTTATCTTCAGACTTAAAAGCTGAAGATTTAAAGTCCCTTGTGGATTGAATTTCTTTCACCTTAGCCAAAGTTTATTTCTTCTTCTCTCTTTTGCTCTCTTTTTATACCTTCTTTTCTGCCTCTCTACTCCTTATTACCTCTCCGTTTATAGGCGGATTCAGAGCTTATAGATGGGTTTGTTAAGGTTCTAACAAACTAAAACTAAGTTGGTTTTGTCACATAATCAATAGATTTGGGTTTAAGTGGTTTTGTAAGAAACTTAAAGGCTAATGTGAGGTGTTTTTAGCCTTTAGATCTTGATAGGAACCCTTTGAGGGATTTAAGTGGGAACATATGAAAGAGTTAAATGGTTTTCTACAAATGGATATCTTAGTTAAGGCTGACTAGGTTGGTCACTTTTATGACTTCGTCGAAGCAACTCTAACACCAACGTTGTCTAAGACCACCTGAACTCGGTAGACGGGGTATATACCTTTCAATCAAATCTATTCTTGCTTAATTTGGAGGTTTTCATAGCTCCACACTCAACCGTTTGAAAATAGCCACTCAAACAGCATGACAACTGAAACTACAGTGATGACTGACTAGAGATAAGATGTTGTGAAGATCAATGAAAAATATAGGATGTAAACGTTTGATTTTAAAGACATAGGGTTGTAGAAGGGGTGTTTCTCAGTTAAATATTGGTGGCTGTGGCCTTCGAAGTGGTTAGAAACGCCACATTCATTCCCCTAAAAGTGCCCTCTCGATTAGCCAAAAACTAAAGAAGAAGATTCACAGTATCTTGAACGACATCATTTTGGTTAAACCCTGTAGATTATGGTTTTTTTTATTTGGGATTTGACAATTTTCAATTTGATCCATATTTTCCTAATTTCGTTTAATTTTACTAGTAATTCCCTCTAAATTTCTAATTTTACAAGTTGGTTCTTAATCTCTAATTTGTTCAATTAGACCTCTAAATAACCATCAAATTCTTAATTTTCTTTGATATGACCCCTGATTTAATCAATTTCAGTCCCTAAAGTCGTGTACCTTTTGCAAGTTGGTCTTTGGTTCATGAATTATTCAATTAAGTCCATAATTGCTCACCAGACTTGAAATTTTATATAATTAAGCCCCTGATTTAACTAATTAAACTTTTCAAAGTCCAATTTCAGTCCCCAAACTTCAATTTGTTTCACTTAACATCCAAAATTAACTCTAAAAGCTTATTTCCCTTGCGATTAAGTCTTCAATAAATTTAATATGACCTTTTAAATTTCAATTGAGTCCTTAAACACCAAAATAAAGCATTTTTATTATTGCCCCTTTGTTAATCAAAATTTAGATTGCTAATTTTGCCAAATCTCAAACATTTTGGTCTATGAACTTTTACTTTGCATTTTGGCCTTTCACTAACAAACTTAGGCGGTTCTTTTTAGGCCATTTTCATGTATATTCCCTTATAGATATTTTTTATTTTTCTTTGTCACTATTTTTTGGTTTTTTTTAAAAAAAGGATAGCAACAACATCATTAATATTTCACCCTTAGTTCTTATTCCTTTTAACACTTCCCTTCCAAATTTTTCTAAATCATACTAAATGCATCCTTATTTTCAAGCCTAGTAGAAATATTAAAAATAAAAATATAATGATTACGACAACATAAAAACAAAGATTATAATAATATAATTAACTTATGAAATAATTAATTATATATGGATAATTAATTATATACTAAGGGCATAAGATTGGTTTTCATGTAAAATATATTTACAAAAAAACAAAACTAATTTCATGATAAAGCTCATGAGAAGATTTTATTTTTCACCTAAAATAAGCAACGACACAAGAAATTACACATTACACAACACACAATAAAACTAAAAACACTGGAAAAAGGAATAGTGCTCTGCATTGTTCACTCTATCATATTTTATTATGGATTAGAACAATCAATATTTTTCTTAAATTTTCATCAAAATTTATTTCATTGCAAGCTCATCATTCTAAGTTATATTAGCATGATTTTATTTGTTGAGATTTCTTTCACTTTACATGCTCTCACACATTTCAAGTGTCAAGGAATGTTCAAACAATAAATTAAACCTCGATTCTGCAAAATAAAATTTTAGATTGTACATAAAAAATTTAAAAGAACAAGGACTACATTAAATAAAAAAACTAAAACAACCCTATTTTCTTTTTTTTGTACAAAAAACTCTCATTTAATCCCTAAAGTTTTGATTTATATGGCAGTTAGTCCTTGTTGTTTTAGCATTTTATATTTCTTTCCCAAAATTCATTTTTTACATTTTAGTCTCATAACTAGATAGGTGGCTCGCATTACACCGGGGGCCGAGTCAAGATTTTCCTAACATAAAAAAATGTCAAGGCAATGATAACCTGAGCCAATCCGAGTTAATTTAACTAACACATGATCCAAAATATGAGATCGAGATAAACCCGCATACAAAAAGAAAAAAAATCACAAAACTTAAGGTCCTATAGTCTAATATTAAATGATGAAATAAAATCATTTTTTAAAAATAGTGTCAAAGAAAAAAACTCGGGTCAACTCGAGTTAATTTGACCAACCAACCACCTAAGATATGAGATTGAGAAAAAAAAATAGATTTTTAAAAGAAAACCTAGCAAAAAAGAACAAAGTTCAATAAAAACAATTTGAAAAAAAAAAACAAACTAACCTAGGTTAACTTGAAAAACTCGCACTTAGAATAACCTCATAGAAAGAAAAACAAAACAAAAATAACAAAGGTCTATGACCAGTAATCTAATAATGCCAATTGATGAAAGTGAAAAAAAATCATTTAAAAAAAGGTCAAGAAAACAAATTGAGTTAACTTAGTTTAACTCAACTAACCCACCACCAGTGATATAAGATTGAGATAAAAATATTTAGACTTTCAAAAGAAGAACCTGCCAAAAAAGATCGAAGCTAAATAAAAAAAATGCTAAAAAAACCAATATAACAAGGTTAACTTGATTAATCCGCACTTGAGATAGAGAAAAACAAAAAAAAAGCATAGAGCTCAAGTGTCAAAAATGTAATGCCAAATGATAAAATGGCAAAAACAAATTATTTATATAAAAAAAAATCCAGGAAAAAACTTGAGTCAATCTGAGTTCACTTAACTAACATATCACTCGAGATAAGAGATTAGAATAACTCAATAAAAAGGAAAGTGAAACAAATGTCAAAGTTCATGGCCCAATAACCAAAATGTCAAATGGTGAATTTGAAAGAAAAAAATTAATTTATAATAAAAGGGAAAAAAAGAACTTAAATTGGACACAAGTCATGAGATTGGGATTACCATGTAGAAAGGCAAATATGTAAAAATAACAAAGTAAAATTTCCAATTACAAAACAATCTAAACACATAAATAATATAGATCAAATCTCGTATAAAAACTATATCAAAGAAAATAATTAGATACTAAATTGAAAAACAAAATAAATTAATAAAACGACAAGAAAATAAAAAAAATGAGAACCCAAATTAGATTTAAAAAACTAAATAAAATAAGAAATTAAAGGGAAATTGAAAAATAAAGATAAAAAAATAGTAATCAATAGAAAGAGGACCAAAATTGGATAAAAAAATAAATGCAATAAAATGATCGAGGATGAAATTGAAAAACTAATAAATCAAGGAAATGATAAAACACAAAAAAAATAGCAATCAAAAGAATGAGGATCAAATTAGATACAAAAATTAAATAAAATTCTCAATGATGAAATTGAAAACAAAATCTAAACTTAAAAAAACATCAAAAGCAAACTAGATAGTAATCAAAAGAATGATAGACAAAATTGATAGAAATACAATCCGGAGGACACGATTGTTTTTTGGATGGGCTTACGTGAATTTCTAGGTTAGGAGAGAAAAAAGATACGAGGAGAGAGAAAAAAGCTTGTTTGAGGCCAACCGTGCCTCCCCATAAACACGTGCCACCCCGCCGGAAAAAAGATGATACATCACTCCTAACACCGTCTTGGCTAGTGAAATCTAGTAAGTTGACGGCCTTGCCCACGCCTACTACATAGCACGGGAACTGTCACATGTTGATGCGTGCTGCAACTATTTTTAATAAGATTTAATCTTTTAAAATGACTAAATAGCCCCTTGATCAACCAAAAATTAAAAAAAAAACTATAAGTAAGAAAAAAAACCCTTGCAACCATGCATATAATTTTTTTTTTTTTAAAGGTAATACCATAACTTCATTGTTCAAAAAAATTAAAAATATAAAAAGCCTCATATAGAAGTTAATGGTTATTATCTCTAAAGGGTATAACCATAGTTTTACTATACAAATTGTTGTGCCCTCCTCGCGGGGGTGCGGCGACACTTTCTAAGCGATGTCCTGGAATGGTCTTTTATTAGAAAAAGAGAGTCGTCACCTGGTATTATGGTTACTAAGAACCATAACTGGTCTCTTAAAGATTCTAAGCAAGGGACTAATGGTCTTTTTATTAGAAAAAGAGAGTCGTCATCTAGTTTTTTCTCTGTGTTTGCTATGGTCTGATGATGTTTCTATTCTTATTATGACGGGTTTGCTATGATAAACAAACTCTGGTTTTCTAGGTCAAGGATTTGGTCTATAATGGTTAAATGTTTTCAATTATCATTGAGGCTTTTTTCAGGGTGAATTTGGAATTTTTTGCTATTGTGTCATTCCAAATAATATTTCAGGTAAAATTCCTTACAATGTTTTTTTATCCTTATATCATAAGTGAATGAGTTGTATTCTTCAAATAATATTTTGGATATTAACCTCATATAAGTTTTATATCATTGTTTTAAAATGAGTAATAATAAATTATTATCCGTAATAATATTTTGGATAGTAGCCCCCTTTAGGTTTTTTTATCCTTATATTAGAAGTGAATAATATATTCTTATTGGCAGAAATAATTTTTTAATATTTTCAAAATATAAGTCAAAATCCTTTGGAATTTTACAAACTTGTTGTAAAATCCATGCAATATCTTTTTTTTTAAATGCCAAAGTATTTTAGATTTTTTAAAAAAATGCTCAAATAGTTTAAAGGATTTTTGGCCATATGCAATAAAAAAATAAAGAAATTTTTTAATTAAATTTAAACTTTGTTTGGTAAAAACCTTTTTTTTTATCATAAAACTACCAAAACAAGCCTGAGAGGGTGTTTGCCAAGTACACCTTTTAAAAAATAAACTTTTAGCAAAAACATTGCTAGCCAAACAAAGCCTTGGCCATTTGACCTCATTTTGACCTAACCGGGTTAGCTCAAAATCCTTGGTTCGACCATAAACCAAACCAAAGATTTGGGTTTGACTAAAAAAACTAGAAAAAAAAAAGCTAAAAACATATTAAACACACAAAAACTCATAATTTCTTAGCCAAATTGGATCAAACACAAAATAAATGAGGAACATGAAGAACACTAAGAACATTCAAACATGAATCTAGCAACGTGAAACTCAACCCAAGCTAGATATAATTGAACCAAGTCCATGAACATGTTAGAAATCATGTAAGGATCTATAATCTAGCATCCATTCACTTTTATTATCAAAGAATCAACATAATTTTGTCAAAATGGGTTTCGGTTTTATCCATTCACTTTTATTATCAAATAATCAATATAATTTTGTCCTAGGATTAAAACCCCCCCAAAACTTGTTATTGATGAAAAAAAAAACCCTAAATTATTAATTAATAAAGTCCAACGAAGTGTTTAATGCAAAAGAATACACCAAAACTGGTATAAACCGTAGAGCTAAGACAATGTTCTTTCCAAGAGCACAAAGAACATTGCCTTAGAAAACCCAGCCATTGTCAAGCCTCCAAAACTAACATTTAAAGCCTGTAAACACACTGCTTTTAGTCCTTACAAACCACATTACTATAACCAAATATGTTTGAATAAAAAAAAACTAACAAATAACATCAAAATCATGCAAGAAGTTCCAAATTTCAAAACCGCCAACTTAAAACAACATACATATTCAACAATGTGGGATTCAAAATTGACATTTTGACACTCAAAATAACTTAACCAAAATTTCAGGAACCCAAAACATGCACCTACAAGCCTTAACAAGACATTAAACACCTC
Organism: Populus trichocarpa; assembly: GCF_000002775.5. Taxonomy (NCBI): domain Eukaryota; kingdom Viridiplantae; phylum Streptophyta; class Magnoliopsida; order Malpighiales; family Salicaceae; genus Populus; species Populus trichocarpa. Next base: position 9,225,826 of record NC_037303.2, read on the forward strand.
AAACTATATTTGACATAATATAAAAACCATTTTATTTTATCAAAATTTGTCGCAAACATATTGTCTTAACATCTAGTAGCATCAATAACAGCTTCAAGCAAGAATTAAATAATAATGTCAACATTTTATATACTAATTGAAATCAAATCCCCAATTATTGTGATATAAAAAAATGCTTTGAAATATCATTAAAAATGCATAAACAAGCTAAAGATGTGCTTTATGGACATCATCTACTAGACTAAGTTAAGGTTTTATACCCTTCAAGCTCTAATAATGGTTGTTGCCCTTTCTTTTTCAAGATTGGTACTTTCTCTCAAAGTTGAGGATACCTAGTGCTATACTCTTGAGCCTTCACCCTTAGGGGTCTATTATCAATATTTTCCTCCCTTTTTTGTTCCTCTTTCTCCTTTTTTTTCATTATTTTTGTTTTCTAATTGATTTCTAAGGGCTGGTTATAGGGTTTCAAACTAGGATTTTTATGGATTTAATTAAAGATTGATCTCTTTCATTAAAGCCTGGCCTTCTGATCAAAATAAAAGAGTTTTGGGTATATTTTATAGTTGTGAGCTTTGTACCTATATTGGTTTTACAATGGTGTTTTTGCAATAAACTTGGTTTCTGAAGATTGTTATGGTTTTTCCACATTTGGAGACCAAAAAGCTTGTTCTTGGCCTTTTAATTTTGAAAGAAACGTGGTCAACCTTTCATAAGAATCCACTAAGAAGGCTTGAAGTGTGAACACAAGAAAACGATTAGTGATTTTGCAAAATAGGGATCACAACCATCGATGACTAAGTTACCTATTTTTTAGGCTCCATCTGAGAAACTTCGATGTCATCGTCATTGAAGACCATTTGAAGTTGGTAAAGGGGGTGCAAACCTTTTGTTTGGATCTAACCTGGCTAAATTCAAAGGTTTGTAACTTCACATTCATTTGTTTGAAAGTGTCAACTTGATCGGCCCATAATATGAAAATATAGTAATGGCTGATCGGGACAAAATGTTGTTAAGTTCATTAAAGAAAATATGATGTAAATGTTTGATGAGAGTAGTTGATCTTTGTAGAGGGGGTGTTTCTCAATTGAATGGTGATGATTATAGCTTACAGGTGGTAAAAAACGTCACTTTTATTCGCTTGAAGGTGCCTCCTCGATCAGTCAAAACTGTCAAAGAAGAAGCTAAATAGTGGCCAAATGATGCATCTTATTTTTTAATTTGGGATTGACAAACTTCAATTTAGTCTCTATTCTTCTAATTTTTTTAATTGCACCCATAATCGCCTTCTAAACTTTTAATTTCATGTAATTTCACCCCTGTCAAACTCAATTATCAGCCTTAAAGTTCAACGCCTTTTTCATCTTGATCCTTAGTTTCTAATTTGTTCAAACTTTCAAATATCTTCAATTTTGGCCGCCGATTTGATCAATTTCAAACCATGCATTTACACACTTTTTCGTTTTGGTTCTTGGTTTTGGATTTCTCCAATCAAGTCTCTAATTGTTTATCAAACCTCAATATTTATGCAATTAAGCCCCTAACTTGACCAAATTAACCCTTCAAATTTACAATTTAACCCCTAGAGTTTAATTTCTTCCAATAAAAGCCTAAATTGATTGCAAAAATAAGTTTTTCTTGTAATTAAGCCCTCAATAAATTAAATTAAACCCTGTAAAATTCCAATTGAGTTCTTAAATATCCAATTTTAAAGTTTCCTTCACAAATTGAATTTTCCTTGTTAATAAGGCTTTCATTAGTCAAAATTAAATTGTCAATTTTTCAACCTTGGATATTTAGATCTTCAACCAGTCTTTAGCAATTTTTTGGGCGTTCTTCATATTTTCTCCATTGATCATTTTTTTAGTTTTTTAATTTTTTTTATTTTTTCTGGGCAACATCACAAATAATAATAAAAAAGACAAAAAAAACCCTTGCACCAAAGATGTATATTTTTTTTGCTTTTAAAGGCAACAAAGTAAATCAACTATAAAAAAAGTGTACTAGCCAATTTGTCTCCTACTAATGTTGCAATGCCCAATGAATCGCTTGAAAAATATGATTCTACCCCTACTAGCAAGGCTTTTAGTTTGTTTGAAAAATGGTAAAAAAGATAATTCACTCTGCTAATTCAGTACTAATGTTGCAATGCCCAATGGATCGCTTGAAAAATATGATTCTACCCCTACTAGCAAGGCTTTTAGTTTGTTTGAAAAAGGGTAAAAAAGATAATTCACTCTGCTAATTCAGAGTGAATTGCCTCAGAGTCTATAATAAATGACTGATATCCTTTAGGTTTTTTTTATAATGTTGAGAGTGGAAAGAGATAGCTGCTATAAAATTTTATGGAAAGAGAGAGTGATCAGAAGGTCAAGTTTCAACCACCAAAAAGGATCATAGTGTCAACAAGTTTATATTTGTGAGAGGAATTCAATAGAGGTGGTGTTATTCTTTAACCATGTGAAACAATTTGATAGGAGTCTATAAAGTTTTTTTATTCGTTTAATTTTCAATTTTAGAGTGATTAGAGGGTGTTGGAGTTTACTGAGGTTCTAAGGGTAATTTTGAGGTATATTTAGGTGAAAATGAGTTAAAAAATAGGATTTTAAGGTCTAAAAACTTTGATCCTAAATTTTTTAGTGATCATATATTTGTCTAGTAGATGACATGTCGTATGTTATGGCAAAAAACATGTCATCCAATTATAAAAATAATGGCTTAAAAATAAAATTAATTTGGCGTGCTAGCTTGGCCTAGCGGTCCAAGAGCATCTGACTTTTTTTCCCTACTTTTCATTATTTGTTTTAGTTTTTTATTATACTTTAAGGAGATATTGTAATTTTTCTCTTAATTTTTTCCTTGTATATTATATATAAGTAAGTTGTATTTGGATGATGCATTTATAAAAAAAAAAAAAATTCTGAACAACTAAAATTAACCTCTATAATAAAATAAATGAAAAACTATAAAATAAAAATGATAGAAAAAGTAAATTATTTATCTACATATCTATCTTTTACTTTTACTATAAATATAACTTCATGCTTTATTATTTAATTATATTTTATAAATTTTTTTTATTAATTTATATATTTTTGAATTTATTTTATTATATATAAAAACAATCTCGTAGTTTATCAACTAGATTGGTGGCTTGAGCGAAGCCACGGGTTAAGGCAATTTTTTTTAACTGCGAAAAAAGCTTAAGAGACGTTTATGTTTTTAAAGAAGTAAGAGAAATTCGATAACTGGGTTAAAAAAAACCAGAAATTAAAAAAAATTATCGAACGACTATGTTTAAAGAAAAATATAAGACAAAAAAAGACTTTCAAAGCTTATTAACTTTTCAAACCATGACCTAGGTCATTAGATCGGAAGCAGTATAGATTAAATAATTGTGAGGGCTAAAATTACACCAAAAAACTACACAAAAATCCAAAATAAAAAACAACAATAAAAAAAGGGTTAACATTGCAAAAAAATAAAAATAAATCATAGGGCAATAATAAATTTTCAATTTGAGAGTTAAATTGAAAAGAATAAAAACATTAAAAAACATGACAAAAATAGAAAGAATGAAGAATAAAATAAAAAAAATACACTATAAACTTTAATTGAAGGGTGAAATTAAAAATAATGAACTTTTTATTAAAAAAAAGAGTCAAAGAGAAAAAAAGAAATAATAGGAATAAGGATCAAATAAAAAACTTCGAAACATAATAAACAAATATGATCTTGCATAAATTTTCAACATGTTTTTTTATATAAAACAATTCTAATATGTAATTCGAAAAAGTTATGCACACATCTAACTAAACAAATCAATAAGCATTGCATAAAAAAATGAAAAAAAAAGACTCATCAACAATAAATACAAACAAAATTGAAAAAACTAAAAGATAAATATAGATCAAGATAATTAATATCGCAACACGGGTAATTTATGTGGTCGTGTTTAATGAATTTGTTTATCAAAATAAATTTATATTAGAAACTAACACACACATAAAATTTATTAAATAAAATAAAAGAGAAAAAAATACTATGCAAAACCGGATGTATTAAAAATCTTAAAAAAGAATCAATATTTACAAAAAAACAAATTTAATATATATAAAATTTTAGAAAAATTATAGATGAATCATACCAAGTTCTTTAAAAATTAAACACACACAATATCGCTAAAAAATAATCACAATCTAAAAATGGCCAAATAAGAGAAAAAAATCACAAAGAAAAAATATTAATTAAATCATAAACCCAAAAAGTTATTTAAAAAAATACATGTAAAATAAGACAGTAATTAAGAAAAAATTTATTATATTTTAAAAGAGAAGAATTTGGCCAAATGTGTAGCTGAGCTTGCTAAGCTAAGCTTAGCACATGGCCTATCAAGCAACAGCCGCACACACGTCTTTATTTTCTTTTTAGAGTTAATGGGGGAGGACGACATCCACCCCAACCATTTCAAAAAAAAATAATAATATGGAATTGTCATCATATGGGACCCAAAAAAACCTAACATTAACCCGAAACCTAAATATTCCCGAGTTCAAATATGTTTTTTAAGACACTTTGAAGGTAAAAAAAAACTAATCTGAACTCTCCTTATCATATAGAATCATTGCATAAAATTCGATCGTTTAAGTGGCCAAAATCATCATCAACGACAACTTTCTCTTTCTACGCTAGAATCCAACGACTCCCTCTCACTCCTCCCACCAAAAAAGAATTGAAAAATAAGGAAAATAAAATTTGGTACTAAAATTGAATTTTTTAAAATTACACGGACTAGTTACTTAATAACTCAAAAAGATGGGGGACTAAAATGAACTTTTGAAACAAATTTTAAATCCGCCACCTATTTTACCCATCTTTTTCACTACAGTCCCCTATCTTTTAATTTAACAATTTCTCCTATTAAAATATGTAATTGGGTGCTAATTTATGTTTAAAGAGTTAAATTGCGCCAAATAAAATTTTGAAGATCAAATACAAAATTAAAAAAATACTGCTCCAATCCATAATATCGTGTGAGGAGGTGAACAATAATAACAAAAGGCCTTATTTTAGTATTTTTTTAATTAAAAGAATTTTACAATAATCTAAAATGCATTTATATTAATGTCTTTTTTTCTTGCATTAGAAATTAACTTGGAATGCTATCCATACTGGAGCGCGGGTTAAATGATGGTTGGTATGAGCTGTTTAAAAGTGTAGTGTCGATTGTTTTTTAAAGTGTTTTTAGTTTGAAAATACATCAAAATAATATTTTTTTTAAAATTATTTTTGATATCAACACAACACAATAATCTAAAAATATTCATAAAATTAATTATAAGCAAAATAAATTTTTCAAAATTTTAAAAATGCAATTTCAATCGTGTTCTTAAACACACAAGTCGTTTGAGAATATGATTGAGAATACTTTTTAAAATAATTTTTCTTCAAAATATATATTATTTTTTATAACTTATTTTTTAATATCATTATATACCAAAAAAAAATATACTAAAATAAATTAATTTAAAAATAAAATTCAATTTTTAACCAAAAAATAAAAACAGGTTGAAACTTAATGCGAAACATCTCTTGCATCCAAGTTTCAAACGCAGCGTTTTAACTTTTACGCTCACAGCTGAATCATACACGAGGACTGAGACAAGCACCCTCTGTTCTATCATTTCATCGTCTCATTTAGGGTTTACTTCACTCCCCCTCCCCCCTCTCTTCCTCCACAAAGCTATGTCATGATCCCATTGAATTGAATTGAATTCTCCAAACCCTAAAAGAAATCATAACTCTTTTTAAAATATAAAATAAAGACTGAAAAAAAAAAAACATGTCAACAACTCTCCCTCCCATGGAGTGTTTGTATGTAACTGAAGAATTTCTCCGTGAATTGAAGGGCGGAAACCATAGCTTCCGTCTCCCTCACCCTGTGCCTATTCTTCGATTTCTCTACGAGCTCTCCTGGAACTTGGTACTACTATTATTTATACTTGCTTTCCAATTTGAGTTTATTTTTACTTGAATATGTCTCGATTGATTGTTTTAGGTTCGAGGAGAACTGCCGTTTCAAAAGTGCAAAGCGGCTCTGGATTCTGTGGAGTTTGTTGATAAAGTGTCTGCCGTAGGGCTGGGTTCGAATTTCGCTGATATTATTACTCAAATGGCTCAAGATGTTGGTTTTTTTTGGTCCCTCTCCTTTTATGATCGAGTATATCAGAGTTAACGTGAATTTGACTTATTTGTCTTCACATAGTTATAACTATCATCATTATTGTCTGATATGCTATTTTGTATTGCTTAATCTACACTGTGGCTTTGGAACCTAAGTTTTTGATCTCTTATTATCTGTGGTAATCAATGATTTTTATTATAAACTCATGTGCTTGACTGATTTTGCAGCTAACAATGTCTGGAGAGTACCGTTCTCGTCTCATAAAGTTGGTTAGTATTGATAATTTTTAAGGGCTTTATTTGTATGTTTGATGCTCAAATTTCTGATTGTTTTTGTTGCGTGGAAATAACTGCTCTATGCTGCTGCTGCTATTTATTTTGATGTTTCCAGTTATCTGCTTTATACTTGTGAATCTCACATTGCTTAGTGCAGAACATGCTCTTTAATTTTGTGTTCACTTTATCAGTTCAACCATAGCATTCGTGTTTGGAAACCCTCCAAATTTAGTCTTACAACATATGTGAATTTCACTACTAAATGTTTCCCTCTTATTCTAAAGCATCATCTGCTATATACTGATAGTGCCATGCTATGATGTGTATTTGGTTACCTGTTCTTGTCCATGCATCATTTTTTGGTTTGGATGGAACATATATGAGAATCCTAAAGGAAACATAAGTATTGCTTGGATTGTCCTTTTTCAGTATGATGCCGTGGGGCTTGTAGGGTGGTGCCTTTTGCATTTAGTATAACTTGTGAGTCAAATGCTTTGTTTGTCTAGTCTCTTCTGTTTGTTCAGTGTCTGTATGCCATTTATTTGTTAACATAAACATGCAATATACCTTGCACAGTACTGAATTATTTATTAATGTGTGGGATAACCTATATCTTCTTCATTTTTTGATATTTGGCTTTCCATGCTTCTCCCCCATTTGAGTGTTACTATGCAGTCATTATTTAATATAAAGTCCTTTCCTTCTTTTCAGGCAAAATGGCTGGTCGAATCTGCATTGGTCCCATTGAGGTTTTTCCAAGAGCGTTGTGAGGTGGATCTTTTGTTCGTTTAAAATGTTTTTGCTGCTCATCATCTCATAACACTTATTTGGTCTCTCATTAGACCTTAGTAAAATTTTTTTTTTTAAGTACATGTTTTCTGTTTGCAGGAGGAATTTCTGTGGGAAGCTGAAATGATAAAGATAAAGGCTCAAGACTTGAAGGGCAAAGAGGTGAATTAATTAAAATGTTCACTAACACAAAACTATTGTTTTGAATTTGGAGCTATTACTTTCATCAACTTTGGGTATATCCAGCCTGGTTTCTTCAGTAAACTTAATCCCCTGCACATCCTCTGGACTTTGTTTCCGAACGCCTGATCTGATCATTGAATGTTGATTAGCATATAGCTTTTTGCTTTTCATAAATAACAAGAAATTATGTCAATGTTTGGATGAGTTAATTGATCTTGCACTCGTTCAAATGAAATTTGAGGAAGACATGGAAGATCTGTTTTTGCAGCTGATGAGTTAATCATTTTATTTTTTTCGACCATGATAATCACTTGAAGCAGTTTGCATTAGAGTTCTATGAGACTACTTAATCCTGCATGCAATTGATATATTTTTCTATTGCTTTCAGGTCAGGGTAAACACACGTCTTCTTTATCAGCAAACAAAATTTAACCTTCTCCGCGAAGAGAGTGAGGGCTATGCCAAACTGGTATGCTAAATATTTGATTCTTTCTTTGCTCTTTGTAAAGTTTTCAAGTTAATTTGTTGATCACCCTTTTATAAATGTATGCCAATGGAGGGAACATTTGTTGCAATTAGTCATATCACTATATGATTTTTTGTTTGATTCTTCTCTCATCATATAAAATATTGGAGGCTTTCAAGTAGAGGTTTGCTTTCTTTAATTTTAATCTGTATACCTATATTGGGAGGTACATTATTGCTTCGACCCAATAGATTTTTCTACGCAAGGCACATTTGGCTCTAAAACTGTTTGCTCTTGGGTTCTTTGATAACTGTATTTTTAATAGTGCAATAGTTCATCATCAGAACTGCGTTTTATGTTTCTAATAACCAAATGGTTTGCTTGCATGAGAACAAATCATGTTCTTACTGCTGATAGTGTATCCCATAAAGTTCTTTAATTTAATCCTGTATGTCACCTTGGAATTGGAGTGACAAAGCAATTGCAACTTGGCAATTTGGACAGTCTAGATTGTGCATTGAACACAGTGAAAAATCATGTTTGTGTGAAAGTTGTCCAACTGAAGAATGGTCAAAATATGGCTGTTATTAGATGAATGAAAAATGCACAGGCTCCATTTTTTTCCTTGATAGAGGACTGCTGTTTGAAAACAAAGAATTAAAAAAATAACATTTCATTATTTTACTTGTGCTTCACCGTTTATGTTTATTTTGCTTTGGGACATTTCTCAAGATGTGTTTGTGTCTACGTCCACAAAATATTAATAGATATCTGAATTAAAAGTGTAGCCTATGTTTGCATGTATATATTTTTGGAGTTATAGCAAACAGTTCCATGTGGTTAATGTTGAAACTTGAGATTTTGTTTGTGTCTGTAAAACCTAGGTGCAAAGGAAATATTTCTTAGCATCTGTTTATTCAGTCAGTCCTAGCTTAGGTAATGCGCCTTATCATGTTACCGACAATTAGTTGCAGCCAATCAGCTACCCTTTAGCTATATTTATGGTAACAAGATCTTAATTTTCTCTTAGTCTCTTCCACCCCGTTTTTCCCTCTGTTTATTTCTGTTTAACAAGTGGGCTCTCTTGTGCACTTTTTTTGTACTAGCTATTTTTGAGGGGATTATTTTCTTGGTCTCTATCTCTTATGTAATAAATGATTGGAGCATTTTCTTGAGCTGTATGGATATTTTGTTTTGCTTGGAATGTAGCTTTTTATTTGTGATTTTCTTTTGAGCAATGTTTGTATATATATTACATCAAATGTTAAATTACTTTTGTAAAATTGTATCTTGACATGATCAAATCGGGGTGTCCTTTTTTTTTTTCCTGATCAAGTAAATGAAAAATATTATGAAAGTAGATGAGGCTGTAATGCTGCATCCCTGATGAGACTACTCTATGCAATAGAAACAATTTTTATGCATCATATTCTTGCTGTTTTTGGTCAGGTTTGCATGATTTGCTGCTTAGTTATAATGCTTTGCTTGGTCATGCTTAGAATTGGAGTCTTATATCAAGTGGAAGTCTGCAAGGGGCAAATCTTATTGGGTCAGAGCTGAATTTTAAGATTAGATTATTTTTTACCACCTATATGATTGATAGAAGCTGGGATGGCTTATCTTTAGTTTTGGTTTGGTTTGTTGAAGTTTGTCTTTTTGTCTTCCATTATAAAGCACATGCACTTGTCGAGTTATTCTCTACATGCCAAGTATGTTCCCTAAGTGATGCAGACAACAAAAAAAATCATGATTGATGTCCTTTTGTATAAAAGGGTATTTCTGTAATTTTCAGATTTGCTGGAAAATCTGGAAAAAATGTCTAGGCCTAGGTTATTTTCTATTTAGTATTTTATTAGTTCTAAAGTAATTAGCTTTATTAGGTTTTTCCTCTTCTAAATAGATTTCTTATATAGGAAAATAAGTTCTTGTTGGACCAGGAGTAGGCATCTCTATATAAGGTTTATGTAGTCTAAAATAAGCCTTTTAATATTTCAATGACAGTTGATGAATAAAATTCCAGAAATATGCTTTTGATTGTGTGACTTAACCTCCCCTTAGGTGTGACTCCTAAGAACCTAGGTGAAAAGCATAGGTTTTTCTATCCTCTAGGTGTTACTCTGATAATCAATCTACATCCTTCTTATATTCCAGCATAAATTCACAACGTTACAGCCCTAAACAACCTCTAAAAAGTCAGATTCAGAACAGCCTCCTAGGCTGCCCTACATTAGTTGGTATCAGAGCTTCAAGATCCTAGGATGCGTTCTACTTCAATTATGGTGACTGTCTGTCAACGAATTGAATTCTAAGTTTGAGAGCATTATGCAAGCAGTTGGGCAAGAGTTAAGTCTACAAATGATAGGATGGATGCAATGGAAACATCTCACAATGCTAGGTTTGGTAGGGTGCAAGTAGCATTAGATAGTTTGACAAAGGCTGTTCTAAGCAAGTATCCTGTTGAAACAACCCCTAAACCTAGCACTGAAATTGGAAATCGAGGTTTGCAAGGGTTGGCTAATGATCAAGCAACAGATCCCAATGGCATGCTGAATCATGGAAGAAGGTACTGAAAATCTTAATCAGCAACTTGAGAAGCAAAATCAGCAAGCTGAAACTACAAAATGGCATGCAAAAGAGATAGAGCAACCTGCTTTTGCTGACAAGACAAAATTGGAATTATTTTCCGAAGGGTAGATTCTACAAGAAACAAATGTATTTCAGATTGACAATGACTTGGAGAGTGAACGAGAAAAGGCATTCTCTAATCAGTTTATTACAAAGCTTAAAGAAATAGGTGTTGCACTTGATGTAGCCAAACAAAAGAAAAATGTTGATGAGCAGAATGTTAATGAAAGCAATGATAGCAAGGACAAAGTGCAACTGGCAATGCAAATGGAGTCATTGTTCATGATTTTGATTTTGAAATTTATAGCACAAAATTCATATTATCATTACTGTCTCCTACAAAGTGGTTCATATTTAATGGAGGTCACTGCACATTATGTGGGTTTTGCTACATCGACACTTCAAAACTCGAGGTTGAGTTTTTGCCAAGCAAGGGCGCAGACTGCAAAAGAAGGAAGAATAATATCTTTTTGTATAGAAGGGTATTTCTGTAATTTTCAGATTTTCTGGAAAGTCTTGGAAAATTTTCTAGGTCTAGGCTATTTTCTGTTTAGTATTATATTAGTTCTAAAGTAATTAGCTTATTTAGTTTTTTCTTATTCTAAATAGATTTCTTATATAGGAAAACGAGTCCTTGTTGGATTAGGAGTATAAAGGTTATCTAGTATTTTAATAATTTACTGACAGTTGATGAATAAAATTCCAGCAATTTGCTTTAGATTGTGTGACTCAATCTCCCCTTGTGTTTCTATCCTCTAGGTGTTAATCCTAGAATCCATCCACTTCCTTCCTCATATTCGAGCTTAAATTCACAACATAACAGCCCTAAACAACCTCTAAAAAGTCAGATTCAGAATAGCACAGTAGGCTGTCCTGCATCACTAAGCTTTTGGCTAGCTGTTTTCACTTGAATTCTCTTTTACTCAATCTATTTAGGTATGGTATGGTCAGATAACTTTATTGGTCCATGTAGAACAATGTAATAGCAAAGATACTCAGATTATGAATCATCCTTATGAAATATTACCTTTTAACAAAAAATAAATTCTAGAAAGCTATCAAATAATAATAAAATTTTAAATGTACTAAACTAGCAACGAATGAGTGAGCTTTCTTGTGCCTATACTGCATAATTGGTCTCGCATGTACAGTAGGTTTCGTTATGATATTTATTGTTCAAGTGGATGTGCAGGTTACTCTTCTCTATCAAGGTTCTGAAGATACAACTGAAAATACATCAGCAGCGACAATAGGCATCATTAAGGTTTTGACTTGGGCTTGCATTTTTTGACTTATAATTTAGCTTGGACTGACCCTCATTTTTCTCACATCTTATTAATGCAATCTCTGCAGTCATTGATTGGTCATTTTGATTTGGACCCAAATCGTGTTTTTGACATTGTAAGTTGTTCCTATTTGTTACTTTCATACAGTTCACTTTGTTGTACTGATGCAGAAATTGATAATCAGAGGTTAATTGTTGGATTGCAATTATTTCATGATCTTCAGGTTTTAGAGTATTTTGAACTTCAGCCTGATAGCAATGTCTTTTTGGAATTGATACCCATCTTTCCTAAGGTATGAATCATTGTTGTTAAGGTTGGCATAAATGTTCAAAATTTAAATTATGATTAAATAACACACAAGTTCAGGTTGCTCATACCATTGATTTTTTTTTCTTCAGTCGCATGCATCGCAAATTCTTGGTTTTAAGTTTCAATATTATCAGCGAATTGAATTAAATAGCCATGTCCCATTTGGGCTCTATAAGCTTACAGCTTTGCTGGTGAAGGAAGAGTTCATTGATCTTGATAGCATGTAAGTGGCTTGCCCAAGCTTTTATTCTATAGCACAGTGATTCCTTAAAGTTCTGTGATCATTGATTACTTTAATTCTTAATACTTGTAATGTTTCAAGAACTGTTAGTTGTCAGAAGTTCTTTAGCTGATCATCTAAATTCCATCAATATACTTATTTTGCTAGTTTCCAAAAAGAGAAACTTAACCTGTTATTTTTATGTGAATTGATTAAATGGAAATAATGTATCCATTTAATGATTAGAATTCATTGGGTGTGAGATTGGAATTAATTTGCAGATAGCATTGATGCTTTTTTAATCATTTTTAATTTTATTTCAAGTGCTTTCATGGTTACCAGCTGATTGTAATTTCATGGTTCCTTATGCTTAGCTGTGTTTTTTTTTTGTGTGTGGCATAGGATAGTGTTCCTTCTAGTCTAATGAGTGGATAATCAACAAGAAAATGAGTGCGCTTTATCTTGAAGGGTATTTTATTTTCAATTATGAGGATGATTTATTTCTTGCTGAGTATCATGCATTTTTTTTATCTACAGGATACTAGACTAGGGTCTTTATAGTCTTGCAATACACCAAAAAAAATCGATTGCAACGGGTACCCATGGTTTTGGATAGTAGGATGACCATAACCTATCCAGTACCCATCAGTTAAGGAACTTGGATAACAATATCCAAACCATTGGATTTCAAATATCCATTTGGTTAACCGTTATCCATACACTTATTTTTTCAAAAAGACTTAATTGAGTGCGTGATTTTTTATTTTTTAATTCAATAATTTTAATAAATTGGTCAAAAATATTATTAACATATAATCATATTATTAACAACAACTAAATAAGTTAAAAAACAGAAAGCAGAGAGCTAGAGATTGTTCTAGATTTAGAGCTTGTGAGCAGAGTTAGTGAGTATTTATAAGTAATGAAAAAAAATGTATTACAACACATGCACGCACACATGAACGTGGGAGCTTGTGTGTGTGTGTTTTCTGTGTTTTAGATCGGATATGGTTCTCATAACTGCAAATATTTTCCAGTTATAATTATATTTGTACTTAATGTGTGTGTGTGTGTCTGTGTTTCAGATTGGATATGGTTCGGGTTTCGGTTTTAATAGCATGAAAACCATAAGCACAAATATTTTTTCAGATTTTATCCAAATCCAAACCAAAACCATTTTTTACCTAAAAAACCTATCCATTTGGATCGGATTGGATGGATGCCCATCAAATTGCCACTTATCAACAAGGCATTTTAATACGCATTGCTTAGCCAACCTTTCATTAGATATTGCTTGTAGATCACTCAAGGATCCCTACTTCTAAGAAAAGATTCGTAAATTGAATGTACATGTGTTCACTTGGGATTCCTTCATTCATTAGATTTTCTAGGCTGTTCCTAGGAGGCAGTTGTGAGTCATGTGATGGTCAATTGAGGTTGGTTATGGTATTGTGCCTGACAAAATAAGAGCCAAAATGTTCAAGTAGTAACTAATCAGGCTTATCCTAATTGATAAATCAACCTGAACAGGATCACATTCATTTACCTATATTAAGACATGTACTTAATAATTTGTTCCTATTATGATGAAAAAAACCCTTCACTGATCAAACAACTGATTTCAGCTGCTAACTTTGGCAATGCGCATCAGATTTTTGCTGTGAGAAAATATTGTTGTGTTTGTGATATGTTACCTGTTTCTTCTTTATACAGCGTTCTGAAGTTTATGCTGCGCTATGCCTTAGTTCATGCCTCTATTTTGTGCTGCAGCTTTTTTTTTTTATGTTTTGTATTTTGTAATTTGATCATTCTTTTATTTTGCTTTGTTGTATCAATTGGTTATTTGATTGTTCTTTTTATCTTTTGAACTAATTTAATTTGCTCATCATTGCAGATGTGCACATTTACTTCCCAAGGATGACGAGGCTTTTGAGCATTATAATACATTTTCTTCTAAACGGCTGGATGAGGTATATTGCCATATTCTTATTGTTCCTTGTTACAGTATTCCACTATGTCTTTCTGCTTTCAGTTTTGTTTTCGTTTTTAATATTTTTTACCATCATGTTCAATGTATTTGTGTATATCAATGGTTTGTAGTGAAGGCTTTACATGTTCCTTTTCTGTTTGTTTGAAGTGCTTATGTGCTTTGTTTTATTCAGAGTATGCTTAGTCTTAATCCTGTAATCTGTGCATTCTTGATTTGATTTTCTATGCAAATTTTTGCAGGCTAACAAAATTGGAAAAATAAATCTGGCTGCTACTGGAAAAGACCTCATGGATGATGAGAAACAAGGAGATGTGACCGTAGATCTTTTTGCTGCCTTAGACATGGAAGCTGAGGCAGTAGCCGAACGATTCTCTGAGCTTGAAAACAATCAAACTTTAGGCTTGCTAACTGGTTTCCTTTCTGTGGATGACTGGTAGGTTTAATCTTGACATTCTGCTCTAAGGAAAATATAATCCGAGTAAACTATAAATGGTGCTTTTTTTGGGGAGAACATTTTAGCCTCATGGAGGAGGACAAAATATTTTCATAGGACTGCCAATTCTGAATATGTTTATCACAATCAACAGACCAATTTAACTACCACTGTCACCACATCACCACCACCACACAACAACAACCTCTCCCTTGCCACCAGCAGCAGCACCACCCTGTTACAATCATAACTACCATTGCAACCACTTCTTTAACACCTATACCTTTATACCAATGCAACCATGCCCAGACTACTACAATCACCCCACTATCACCATGTTACCACCATTACTTCACAACTACCAATGAAAATAATATATTATTCAAGAAATTGTTTTCCCTAATATAGTCAAACAATAGAAAACAGCTCTTTCTCCAAGATCCAGGAAAATATTTTCAGCAAAACAGATGCACTATAAATATCCTGAATTACTTAGCTAATTCCCATTCATAAAAAGTTTTTGCTTTGAATTGATTGCATCACACCTAATTGGACATGTAACAAGAGGAACTCTAGATATCATAGCTCAATGAGAAAAACAAAGGTACATGAACATGAAAGTTCTCTAGTGATGTTGCAAGATTACATTTGAACTTGAAATTGGATGATGCAGTTCACTGGACTGTCACCTATCCCTCCAAGAAAATGTCATGAAACATATTCAACAAAGTGAAAAGTAAAGCTTTAAAGGTCCAAATGGATAGGTCTTGTCCACCTGGTTTCTTCTCTTCATGCATGTCCATCCATGTCTACCATTGATCTGCCACTGTTTTCTCTGGATACCATTGTCATCATTGTCAGTTGGCAACTGCTTTGATGTTTTCCACAAATGACATTGCATTGCTGAGGAACTTTTTCATGTTCATGTACTTTTGTTTTTCTCTGAGTGATTTCCAGAGTTGCTCCTGTTTCTCACTCTCTTCTAATCGAATCGATGCAGTATGATGAAGAGATGGCTCTCTGAATGTCTATCATATTTTCTTTTATTAACATTCTGTTTTGTTATTATTTATGGAAATAACTCCTGCTTGGCTTTGCTATTCTCTGCTTATGATGTCTCTTGGTCTCCATTCTATTGATTTAGTCTTCGTTTTGTAATTACCTAGAAGACTTTTCCACTGCCTTTTCTCTTGAATGGTGGTTCTCATCTGAGAATATACTAAACCTTTGATTTAATATTGTCTGCAGATTGTAATGTTAACATCGTTTTCCTTCTGTCTTTCTTTTTGTTTGGTCTTCTCCCCTTTTGCACCATGATTCTTATTGATTGAATAAATTTTGGACTCTACTTTTAGATATTTGGTAGATATTCTTGATTTCAAATATACCATGTCAGTTATTTTTGCCGATGTTTGTTCCTGTAACCTACTTTGCTATTTAAAACTTATGGTAAAATTAAATGTCAAGTGATGTTCTTTGGTTTCTTTCCTTTAGTATTGAAAATAATTATTTTCATCCATGATGTGATCCCTCCTTTTTATTCATTGTTTAACTATCTAGGACTTTTCATTTATATAATTGAGTTTGGGGGAATGGATGAAAAGAAGGAAAAGAACATGAGATAATATATTTTCATCCATTGTTTCTATGTTTTTTCTACTAGGAGTTATCTTAGCCGCCGAGGTTGCGTTTTGACTCTAGGGTTATGAGATGAGATTATATTGTTTGGTGTGAAACTGTATGTGTAGTTTTGGGAGTTTTGTTTTGGTAAACTGTTTCCAGCTTTTGATGCATTTCAACTTTTTTGTTTTTCAACAGAGATATTTTGGTTTTTAAAAATGGTCTCACTAGTAGAATGCCACTAAGTTCATTTTTTTCCTTTTCTTCTTATTTTGCAATAATTATTGCTTCAAATGAGTGTCATTTTTATACTCCATAAAAAGATGATTTCTTCCAGCTCAAACATATGGATATTTTTGTTATGTGCCACAGAAATGTACTGGTAGAACACTAGTTTAATTGTAATGCATAGCTTTTTTCCCAAGGTATCATATTCATGTGGCTTCTGTTTTGTCAGGTATCATGCCCATGTACTTTTTGAACGTCTCTCTCCTCTCAATCCAGTTGCACATACTCAAATATGTAACGGCTTATTTAGGTAAAGTTTTGAATTTATTTTTATATCTGCGTTCATTGTAAAACAGGCACACACACACACACCTTATAGTCTTTGTGAATGTGCACTGAGGTTACTATGTAAATTTTTAGAATCTAAACAAAGAAGTCTCTTTCTCTGTTCCAATTATTTCTGCCACCCATCAGCATGGAAAATTAATGAAATTTTATTGTTTGTATTTGATGTGATATATTTTCAGGCTCATTGAAAAGTTGGTCTCATCAGCATATAATATTATTCGTCAAACACATATTCAAAGTTGTGGGTCACCAAGAATTGCTGGTATTGATGCTATGGGCGTGACAAGTTCTTCAGGCCATGTCTCTTTCATTGATCTTCCCAAAGAGTTTTTTCAGATGCTTGTCACTGTTGGACCTTATCTTTACCGTGATACATTATTGCTGCACAAGGTGCATGGTTTAATTTTTAATATTTGGTGAATTTTTTCATCTACATTGTATTTGTTTTATTTTAATTTTTTTTTGGTTTCTTTATGGATAGGTGTGTAGAGTGTTAAGAGGTTACTATATGTCTGCACTTGAGCTTGTAGATAGTGGTGATGGAGCTCTAAATGGTGAACTTCTTATTCCTGGAAATCGAGTTCCTCGTTTGCACCTAAGGGAAGCTAGGTCAAGGGTTGAGGAAGCCCTTGGAGCATGTTTACTTCCTTCTTTACAGTTGGTACCTGCAAATCCAGCTGTTGGGCAGGAGATCTGGGAAGTAATGAGTCTCCTTCCTTACGAGGTTGGCCTTTCATTATAACCGTCTTTTGATACTTCCAGTTTTGATGTTGGTTAAGTTTGACAGATAAATTTCTTCTGTTTTTACCAGGTGCGATATCGTTTATATGGTGAATGGGAAAAAGATGATGAGCGGAATCCAGTGATTTTGGCTGCTAGACAAACAGCCAAGGTACCATATGCATATCCTAATTTACTGTTGCAAGCTTGGTGTTTTAAGATAATCATACTCTATTCATTGTTATTTACTGGTGTTTGTTGTATGTTTCTCTTTGTTATCATGCAGTTGGATACTAGAAGGATATTGAAAAGGCTTGCGAAGGAAAATTTGAAGCAGCTGGGTAGGATGGTTGCAAAATTAGCTCATGCTAACCCGATGACTGTCCTTAGAACAATTGTTCACCAGGTGCTTTTTTTTTTAAAGAAAATGCTGCATTTGTTGTCATTGATCTGTATTTCATAAATCAAATCTAAGGTAAAGTTATTTGCTGGATTTTTGGCATGCAGATTGAGTCGTACAGGGATATGATCTCTCCTGTTGTAGATGCTTTCAAGTATTTGACTCAGGTTTGAATTCTCTCTTAATTTACAATGACTTCTCCTTGAGCATTTGAAATATGAAGTCATACTTAGCCATAAAAGCTTCTTGCATTGGACCTAATGATCTTCTCTACTTTTACACGTCCACAAACTTTTTCACTGTAATCTTACAGTTTCATGTGATTTTAGCTGGAAAAAAAATATTTAATTTATGTTCCAATAACATGATTTCTTTTAATTATTGACATTTCAAATCTAATTTTTGAATCTGTTAATCAATTAAGAACTAGAAATGTTGGAATCATCTATCACTGGTTTAGCATGTCTTCCTAGCTGTAGTTGGTGTGTGAATGTATCTGTACTTGCAGCCTTTCGAAGTTGAGAATCTTTTTTGGCTTTGTCATTTCATTTTCCAAAATAATGCTTCCTCTCTCTTCAATTGATATTCATGTTTCTAGTTTTCATTCTCTAATTTTTCCACTGCAATTTATCATCTCTATTTCTTGAAAACAGTCCATGTGAAAGACGGACCTTCGTTTCCTTTTGCATGTAATTCAGGATTGGAATTTCATTGTTTCATCAAAGCTATATCAGAGTAGTTGCTAAGGCAATTGAAATTGAAGTTATTTACTTTCTTTCAGATAGGAAACAGACATAGCTGATTGAAATTGTGCTCTTAAAACTGACCAGTAGCTTTCTCTATTTTAATGTTAAATTAGAAGTAGAAGATTGGTAATACTGTAATTGACAAAAATGGCATGAGTTATGATGCCATCAAAGTAATAAAAAAGAAAAGAAAGAAAGAGGTATTGGTAAAAGAAAAGGAGGTCTTTGGTATATTAAAAAAAAAGAGGTTTCTGAAGTTGATCGTTTTGGTTTTGAAGACAACAGTGATGATATTTTGTTTTGAGGAGGAAAAGATTCACTTCTTGCTGAAGAGACAGAGAGATGTAACATCCATTTAAATAGGAGGGAAAGATTTGCAGATGTTTTCTTGTGACTGCACAGACCACAGAGTGTATGCAAAGTGTTTGATGAAAATTACATATTTAGCCTTGATTAAAATTGTTTACAAAATAAGAGACTAAGAATATTTGTATGTATAAAAAATGCAGGCACAATGCTAACTTGCCTAAACTAAATTCAGCTATGGATGTGTTTGGATTTGGCATCTATGGGACCACCACCCAATTTGTACATCCACAACTTCACATAGAACAATTGTGTTCCTGGTCATTAATCTGAACAGCAAGAACACTGACAAAAAAGCCTGAGTCCTGATCTGTTGACCCTTCCAACAATGTTTGCAAAATTAATGAACAATTTGCATATCCTTGTGTATACAATTATTTAGGGATGCTTATTGACAGTCATTTCAATATATCTCTTTATCCGTGCAGCTCGAGTATGATATTTTGGAATATGTTGTTATTGAGCGGTTAGCGCAAGGTGGCCGTGATAAGCTGAAAGATGATGGCCTTAATTTGTCAGACTGGCTTCAATCACTGGCTTCATTCTGGGGTCACCTGTATGTTTACATTTCCTCTTTTCCAAAACACTGCTTTTTTTTTTTTGTGTGTTTTTCTACTTGTAGAATTTATATTGCCCCTGTATCAAAACTAGAGCCTTTAACAAATATGGTTGCTTAGCAGATGAGAATTCAATGTTGAGAGTCTTTTAATCTATTGTAAAGGTTGGATGTCTTGCTGAACTTTGATATGCACAATCATAAGTATGTGTTTGGTGTTTTCCCTTTTGGTTTCTGGTTTTTGTATCTGCTTGTCAACTTTGTTTTATTATATTTTGCATGAGTTATATTGGAGTCTATCCTTGGAGTCTATCTGTGTGTTAAACTATTCTATTAAGAGTTTTAGGTGTATCTTGGGAAGCTTTTCATCAGTTTCCAGGTTTCAGATTTAACTCAGCAAAAGCAGGATAACTGGAGCTGAGGTTGTTGTGGACATTGCAGATTTTCTGAGTCCCTGATTTAGGAGGTTAGCACAATTCCAACATGACTTGGCATTGAATAGGCACTAATCAGAGAAATCTATGGGATTTGGAGATGGAAACAGTCGAAGGTTGTTGGAATGGGAAATGATATCTGAGTAAGAGAGTTAGTTGGCAGATAAAAAACAAAAAAAAGAAGAAAAGTGAAGGGTAGTTGGGATTACATTATTCAAACTTGAAAATAATGTTATTTCTTTGACAACTTTTCAAGTTTGACGTACTTGAGATTGGAGGTGAAAAAGACTATTCTTACTTTGATCATTGAGATTCATGAGTGACCTTGTTGGTGGTTATTTTATGAATCAACAGTGGAAATTTACAATAAAGCTGGCTTTGTGCTTGGGGGTTGGTCGCCTGGTTCATTGGGATTGCATTATTCAAACTTCCATTTGGTTCTATTTCTTCTATGTCTCTTCAAGATAAATATTCAGATAAGATTGATGACTTAACCTGTTCAAAGAAGGGCTGTTTCTGTGTCAGAGGTGGATTTTTCAGTAAAACTTGCCGTTAGAGTTTCTAATGCAACTTGGAATATTGGTGACTGTAATGAAGACATTATTGGAAAATGGTAGCAAGCTAGTACCCTGAAGTAAGAAAAGGGACGGAGATATACGGTTCATTGTTGAAAGGTACTTGTTGTTGAAATACTCTTTAAGTTGCAGATTTTGATTGATGGTGGAATGTATGGAAAGTCTCTTGCATGCATAATTGTGCTATTTGGTGGGGTTTTCTCAGCGAACATGTAAATGGCTAGGAATTGGTGTTTAATTTACTGTCCTCCTGAAGAGCTTATGTTTAGGTATGGTCTGAAATTTGAAGGCAGTTTGGTTCTGGATATTTCAGATTATTGTCAGACTTGTCTTTCTCCTTGATGCTTCTTTCAATGAGTGTTTCCAATAATGTAACGTGGAAGCAGTATATGTTTTTGTCAGAACTGATGTTCACTACATCCTACCAATGTGAGTCCTGCAGAAGTGTATTGTTGTTTTATGAGACGAGTGTTCTGAACATGGGGAGAGAGCACTCTGTTTTGATTGTGGCTGCATTAGCTTGTATTGGCGATGACATTAATGTTCTCCAGGGCTCCACAATTTCTTCATGATTATGGAAGGCGTGCATAGCTAATTTGGAATGCCATGCGTGGCATGAAGGCTTTTGAAGTAAAATCAAACTCTGTGGAGGTGACACTCAGAAATATGTCAGAGCTCTCAATGTTGCCTGGCTGTTCAGTAAGACATTGAATGGGGGTAGTTCACTTTAGTCCACAAAACTTTGCTTTTCTTTTTGTTGATTATAGTGCATGTGCATAGGCTGCTGGATATCTTTAATATGCAAAACATTTTTTATTCTGGAAAAAGAGTGTCATATCAACACATGCATGTTCAGAAATATTAGGCTGGCAATTTTTGGGGTTGCATAACTGTCTTGACTCCCTTTCCTTTTTAGAAGTTCTGGCGATTAGAACCTGTAGTTTATTCTTTATTCTTTTTCCTTTTAATTTCTTTTGTTGTGTCTTTGTCTAGTCATCCAACTAGGTTGGTGGGGAATACTGTATGGGGGTTTACTGACATGTCTCAGAGAAGTTTTCTGTGCCTCTTTTTAAATTCCGTGCTTTGCATAGTCACTGGATAATCATCAAGGACCACTGTCATAAAATTGGGTTGCACATGCTTAATATTCCTCATGTTATTTTCTTAATACTGTGCTAAACCTATTTCAGAGAGAGAGATGGGAGCAGGGAAGGTAATGCTGCTTTGGCTGCTTTTTGATAGACTTCTTGTCTAGGTTTCAACTAAGGGAGATCAATTTTTTTTTTTATTTCCTGATAGCTGCTATAAAGGATGTGTTGAATGCTAATGAAGTGTCATTGCTACCTCTGGACATCTTAGCTATAGGAGCATAGTTTGCTAAGAAAAAATCAAACCTCTTGAGCAGTGGGGACAATTCATCTGTTTATATCAGACTTATCAATTGCTTTTCTGTACTTTTCTAATGATTGGTGGTTCTGGTCTGTGATTGTGATCCTTATCCTCTTCAGTCGTCTTTACTGTGCCAAATTAACAAACTTTTCGAGGGATTTAAGTGGTTCTGTTCATTTTTTCACATTGACCTTTTCTCCCCTTTTATTCCTCTCCCTCTTTTCATGGTTTGCCTCCTTATCCTGTCTGAGCATTTCGTTCTCAAAGCTCTTCTTCTTGATGTTATTGTGGCCAATTACATGGCTTAAATAATCTTATAAGCACAAATCTGTTCAGGGATACTAAAATTTTTTCCTCCTGTGTGGTCATGGTCAATATCATTCATTCTAGTTGCATGCTTTCATTCATACACATATATACCAAAACACAAGCATCCAAATCCACATGTTCCAAATTTGTATTTTTAGAATGCCCTCAATTTGTTGTTAAATGTACACCATGTTTATTTCCATCCTTTTGGAATCCTGTTTTAATAGATAAGCCCTCATCCAAGGTGCGTATACACTACATCCATCACCTCTTTTCTTATTCTTGCATATATCCTATGCAATCCAGAAGGCTGATTCTTTTACCGAGTAGCATTTTATGAGTTTGGATAAGGTCTGAGTGAAGTGATTGGTGTGGCCTTTTGGGTTTGGTTCCAATTCCTTATGAACAGAAATTTCACTATAGTCTGGCAGTTGGCAAGCTTAGTTATCTGTAGCAGATAGAGGAACTGGGGGAGGTAGGATGTAAATGATTTGGTTGACTGTGAGAATAATCTTTAGGATCTTGAGGTGAAGTCCACAGAGATTTTGGTCATAGAATCAGAGTTTGAATCAGGTGACTGGTCTGCGGGATATGTTTGTGGTACATAAGGATTTTCTTTAAAGTTATGTATATTGTGTCCGTGGATCAATAGGAGGTTTGATTTTGGCCGTGTTGATTTGGTAATCTACCTTTTAGCAAGGTTATATCATATTTAGTGTAGATGTATTTATTCACAGCTGATGTTTCCTTAATTAACTCATGATTCTATTGTTGTTTCATTTTGTTCCCATTCTTCATTACTGTGCGTGCCTAGGCATCCTCAATATTCACTTCTATTGTAATGAAATATTGTTTCAGTATCAAAGTTAATTGGCGACTTCGGCCTTTACTAGATTGTGATGGGAGCTAATTACAAGAATCCTGTTGATCTACAATGCTCTTATCAGTTAGGCGTGTATCACATGTTAGAGTGTCTGAATTTTGTTTGTCAGAACATATCTTAATGATAGCAGTGCTGCATAATAATAATTTGGTAACTATCTTGGATAATTTATATTAATAAAGCAAAGAGTAGAGATGTAATAAGATACAAGACAAGCAAACAGTTACATGGTCACTGGTAAAGATGAGATTGTTGGTTGACCATCTGGGGCTTGTAGCATCGATATGGATAAATGGCTTTGATGATTGTCTTAGTTTATTACGCTCATGTATGCTGAATGTGCCATCTCTTCAAGCTTCAAAAACACCAAGTTCAACACCTGCTGAAGTTATGTGACAGTTGATTTCCCGTTTTAGTAGCTTTTGAATTTATTTGAACTGCTATGATACTACACTTATTTGAAATAGTTTCATTAATAAATTAAAGATCAATTCCACTTGACTATTTCCCACCTCAGCTATGTGCAATGTAAAATCATCAAAGCCTTTCATAATTTCTTAAGATGATTGCTTTTGCTAATTTCCTAGTCCACTTATTTTATTTGCACTTAAAAATTCATCAAGTTTAATTGGTGGAATTATTTTATCTGGGCTTTCTCTTGTTGAGATCACTTGTGGCTGCTTCTACTAATTTGGTCTCTTATATATTAGCTGTTATGCATTTAAGAGATGCTCAATCTGTTGTATGATGCATTAATTTCCATACTTGTTCATAACGTGTTATGAAGTTCTGGTGTTCTTGTAGTGATTTGATGAAATGCTATCCCTTCCTCTCCATGGATCATGATGATGATATAATTTTTTTTTCTTTGATTTCTTTTACGTTATACAAATAATATTGTTGATGAACTTGGAACTTTATGTAAAGAACTACCTCTTCTTCTTCTCCTTTTTTTTTTGTTTTTGATTACTTGAAATTGCATGAAGAGAGTTTGTTTATTCTCAGGTGTAAGAAGTATCCATCTATGGAATTGAGAGGCCTTTTCCAGTATCTAGGAAATCAGTTGAAAAAGGGCCAGGGGATTGAGCTTGTTCTTCTGCAGGTATCATTCAGATCTAGAAGTTACAAAATTTATAACTTATAATTAGACGTCCAGTTGCCTATTAATAGTGGAGTCTTATGATTATGTCAGGAGCTTCTTCAACAAATGGCAAATGTTCAATACACAGAGAACCTAACAGAGGAACAGTTGGATGCAATGGCAGGGAGTGAGACTCTTCGGTATCAAGCTACTTCTTTTGGTGTAACCCGAACTAACAAGGTCTCATTGCTCCCTTTAAGTGTTCCATGCAACTGTAGCAAGTTATGTTTCAATAAGTTGATTATTTCAATGGAGGCACATGCCCGAGTAAAATAGTGGTTTAGTTTCTTCCTGAATTTGGATTTCATGGTGGAAAACTCATTTGTTTTTTCCTTTTCACTGAGATTTATTTTTTAATTAAGACAATGATCTAGCTTTTCTCTGTGCACTAAAATCAACTAAGTAAATCATACTTTAGTAAACGGTATTTCATTATATACTACCTCTATATTCTTATATATTATCTGGAAACATTTATGTGATAGACAAACAAAAGTGAATGATATAGATCCCTGTAGTCAAACCCTCTAGTTTGGGATTGAGGATTCTGAAGCTTATTCTAATGTTACACATCCAAGGTTATGTGATGTCAAAATACCCTGATGTTGGGCTAAAAGCGTTTCTTGTGACCTGGTGATTTCATCAACACCGTTGCGGAAACTAGTTTATTGAAATACAAGTTCCATTTGGAAATGTAGGATTTTCTTATTTGGGCTTTGGGGATTCCATTTGTTGAAGCTTGAAAATCATGACAGATTCTTCAGTTGTCTAAACTTGCTCAAAGAGCAAATATATGCTATTAGATTAAGCTAGGCATCCTAGGGTTCCCTCGTTTGCCCTTGCTTGCTACATATTCCTGTAGTTAGTGTACTGTGGTTATGATTTAGTTTACATTTCCTATTGTTGCTGAACTTGAGCATATATCTGCAAGCTACTTGAGCATGAGATTGTTATTGCTAAGTATGGAAGTTTTGACTCTGCAATATTCCTTTTCACTTTTACACCACAGACATTCCCAGACCGAATTTCCAACACATCAGGGCAACTTACAAGCTATGTCTAATTTATTCTCTGTGCAGGCACTGTTCAAATCTGCTAACAGGCTACGAGACTCATTGCTTCCTAAGGATGAACCGAAGCCAGCGATCCCCCTTTTGTTACTTATTGCTCAACATCGTTCTGTGTAAGCAGTACAACTTTATTTCTTATATATTTGCTTAAAATAATAGATTTTTTTTCTAAAGGATATTTTCTGAGAAGAAAACATGGAAATGGTGTAGGTTGTGAAGGACGTTTATTTTTTAAACATGGATGATTTTTTACTTTATCCTCTGTATACAAATCCTTTTCCACCAAGTGCAACATGTATCTGAATATTCTTGTGTGCATATTTGAAATGGGTATATGTCCCTAATTATTTCTTTTTGCATCTATTCATGAATGTTTACGCAATTTGGTCCTCTTTCTTATTTAAATCTTTTTCTGTTTTAATGTTAAAATTCTGGAGTAATTTTTGCTGTCTGTCTTAACTTTTGACATGCTCTTTTCCATGGGATGTGCTTGATGTTGGTTGGAGTGCTGACTTATCATATATTTTTTTCCTCTAGGGTTGTCATAAATGCGGATGCACCTTACATTAAAATGGTCAGTGAGCAGTTCGATAGGTGTCATGGAACCCTTCTTCAATATGTGGAATTCCTCTGTAGTGCTGTGACGCCACCCTCAGCATATGCTCAGTTGATTCCCTCTCTTGATGATCTTGTCCACCTGTACCACCTTGATCCTGAGGTCTCTCCTTCCTTTCTCTCTGTGTGTGTTTGTATTGTTCAAGCCTCTAATTTTTCTGTATTTTGGTCATTGATTTATCCTATTATGTCTGCTTGATCATTTATAAATTACATTTAGAGTGTTGTTTACTGTGCAGTATTATTTAGTTTTTATGACAGGTATCCTTATGCTTGTACATAACTTTAATCTTCATTTCTCTGTGCATTTTAGGTTGCATTTTTAATATATCGCCCAGTCATGAGGCTTTTCAAGTGCGCTGGCAGTTTAGATGTTTTCTGGCCCTTGGAAAACAATAAAACAGTAACTAATACAAGTGCAATCCTGGAGCCTGAAGCCATAGAATGTTCTGGCGGAGTGATTCTGGATCTTGGCTCTTCCCATAAGTCTGTAACGTAATAATCTTGTCTTTTACTTTGTTTTATTCTGTAGCATTTCTTGGCCTGTGATTCTTTTTCTTATACACTAACTTGTGTGTGGAATACCTAATAAGAAACAACGATTTTATGAAGAAAGTTACTTTTATAGTAAAGAATAATCATATATCAATGGTATGTAGGTGGTCGGATCTTCTTGAGACTGTGAAAACCATGTTGCCTTCAAAAGCCTGGAATAGTCTCTCACCTGATCTCTATGCAACTTTTTGGGGACTCACACTTTATGATCTCTATGTTCCTAGAAACCGTTACGAGTCTGAAATTGCCAAGCAGCATGCTGCTCTTAAAGCTCTGGAAGAGCTTTCTGATAATTCTAGTTCAGCAATTACTAAAAGGAAGAAAGAGAAGGAAAGGATTCAAGAATCTCTTGATCGTTTGACTAGTGAGCTCCGTAAACATGAAGATAATGTTTCATCTGTTCGTAGACGACTCTCTTGTGAAAAGGACAAATGGCTGACTTCCTGTCCTGATACTTTGAAAATCAATATGGAGTTCCTTCAGCGTTGTATTTTTCCCCGTTGTACTTTCAGCATGCCAGATGCTGTTTATTGTGCCATGTTTGTACATACTCTTCATTCACTTGGCACTCCGTTTTTCAACACAGTAAACCATGTTGATGTTCTGATATGTAAGACATTACAACCTATGATATGCTGCTGTACTGAATATGAAGCAGGTAGACTTGGAAGGTTTTTGTATGAGACATTAAAGATTGCTTACTACTGGAAGGTATTGACAACTTCATGGTCCTTTCTGTTATTCAGATTTATTTTTGCTTTCACTAATTGGAGTTTGTTTCATAAAGTAAAAGAAATTATTTTTTTGCTAAATTAAATTATATGCAAGTGCACATGGGAGTGTGCTTGTTTGAATTTAGCACTTGTGTTTGATTGAAATAACCATTTGTTTGCTTTTCTTTTTGCCTGCACCCTAACTCAATGCTCTTCTTTTCTTTTATTGAATGCTTTGCTACCAGAGTGATGAATCTATATATGAACATGAGTGTGGAAATATGCCTGGATTTGCTGTGTATTATAGATTTCCAAACAGCCAACGGGTTACATATGGTCAATTCATCAAGGTTAGTTCTTGAGATGGAAGTTGTATTTATTTTTTTCAACTGGTTGTCATTTTCACAAACTGAAATCTCTTTCTGAATATTTCGTCATCTGGATGACTTTGCATCAAGTGTTGATTCTTTATCTACCTTTCTGCATTTAATTCTATTCATCTACATAATGCATTGTTCAGCCTTTAATGTACTTTTCAAACTGAGCTTATTGGTCTTACTTTTCTTAAGTTCATATCTGGACATGTGTTAAATTGGGGACTAATTTTTATGTAGGATCCCCATATTGAAACTAGTCATGCTCAGGAAATCCTGAAGTCATCTTTAAGTATCCACTAGTGCTAATATGTGGCATTAGTTGAAATCTAGAAGTCTTACGGTCTTCTAAATGATATTGATTCTGGTTGCAAATCCTCTTGGGAACCGGAAAAAGTTTAAGCTTTAAATTAATTTCTTGAGATTTTTTTTTATGAATGGTCACTATAGTTTTTATATTTTCTTCATTGATAATATTACATTGAAGATCATTTTTGTTTTTATTCCACTTGACCCATTGCTGCCTCTTACTTTTCCCTTCTTTGCTGGCTTTTTCTTACTCTCGTCTTTTCTTGATCATTTTCCTTTGGCCAAGTTCAACCTTTTGGTCAGTCACTACTGATATTTAAGGCACAGAGATATGTGATTTATTGAATCATCTGTTAAAACCAGATATTATGTGTTTACTTTTATACCATAATTGGGTATTGGTCATATTAGTGGTAATTGTTTATTCATTTTATCTGCTCTTTTGGTGATAGGTACACTGGAAATGGAGTCAGAGAATGTCTCGGCTATTGATTCAGTGTCTGGAATCATCTGAGTACATGGAAATTCGAAACGCTCTTATTTTGTTGACAAAAATTTCAGGAGTTTTTCCAGTTACTAAAAGGAGTGGTATTAACCTTGAAAAACGAGTAAGAGACGTCAAGAAAGGAGACCTTTATTTATCTTAATTTTATGGTTTCAAACCATAACTTCAGTTCTTTTCCTTTGTCTCCTTTTCTATACAGGTAACTAGAATCAAAAGTGATGAAAGGGAGGATCTCAAAGTTTTGGCAACAGGTGTTGCTGCAGCTTTGGCTGCTAGAAAGGTTGGTGGGATTCACTAGTGAATTTAGCTTCCCTTGCTACATATTTAAAAAATTTCTTGTTATTTGCAGCCTTCGTGGATTACAGATGAAGAATTTGGCATGGGATATCTTGAAATAAAGCCTCCATCTGCTGCATCAAAATCTTTATCTGGAAATGCAGCTGCAGCACAAAATAGTTCTGCTCTTAATGTTTCTCAAGGTGAACCTGCTGAGGGAAGAGCACCTCACACTGGAAGCCAACATGGAGATCCTGGGAATTCAACCAGAGAGCAGATATCCAGGGCAAAACATGCTGATGGGAGGTCAGATAGAACAGACAATGTCTCACATTCGAAATTTGATCAAGGGCATCAAAAATCCAAAGGTGGTTCATCAACCAATGGGTCAAATGCCCAGTCAGCTGGTTCTGCAGCTGCTGTTCATGTAGGAGCATCAAGATCAGAAAATCGAAAGGGGGTGGATGATTCATCAAATAGAACATTGGAGGATGGCACTGTCAGAGCTGCTCCAAAGAACTTAGCGGAGTCTGAGGTATTGTCTAGATTGTGTTCAATATGGTACATAGACAATTTTATATAGTGCGTCAATGAAGGCAATGTTAAACATTCTTATTGAACAGCGGTAGTGAGATTTTTTTTTCCTTGTGTCGAGGGAAAGAAACAATACCTTTTTTCTGTTGAAATAGACACGAGGTAGTGATTTTACAATTTGGGACCCACAAGATATTTATTATTTCTTGAATCCTTAAAAGGATATATTATAATTTACCTTTGGCTGATTTTCTTTTTCCTTCTCTTTATTGACAGATGAAAATTTCCACAAAGCGGCTGGTTTCCAAAACACCAAAGCAAGATGTTGTAAAAGATGATAATAAATCTGGAAAAGCTGTTGGCCGAACTCCATCCTCATCCACAAGTGACAAAGACATCCAGGTTCATTTATCAGAGGGCAGGCAAGGGGGTGCTGCTAATGTTTCTTCTGCACTCACATTGAATGGTAATGCAGTTTCAACATCCGGAAAAATATCTACCCTGTCTACAAGAGCATCTGATTCTTATGGTGCTGAATCAAAGTCAGATAGTGGACTTAACAAACCTATGCCAAAAGCTGAAGCAACTGAAGTTGCTGATGTGCAGAAGCCACCTCAACTTGTTCATTCTCCTAGGCATGATAACTCTGTTGCTGCTTCAAAGTCCAGTGATAAGTTGCAAAAAAGAGCGAGTCCTGCTGAAGAACCTGACAGATCAAGTAAACGGCGAAAAGGGGATGGTGAATTGAGAGATTTAGAGGGTGAAGTTAAATTCTCTGAAAGAGAGAGGTCTACAGATACTCGATCTGCGGATCTTGATAAAGTGGGAAATGATGAACAGAATAAGCATAGGAGTACGGATAAACCTTTGGATAGGTCAAAAGATAAAGGTAATGATAGATATGATAGGGATCATCGGGAAAGATCGGAGCGTCCTGATAAATCCCATGGGGATGATAGTTTAGCTGACAGATCGAGAGACAAATCAATGGAAAGATATGGAAGAGAGCGTTCGGATGAGAGAGGGATGGATAGGGGTACTGATAGGAGTTTCGATAGACTAGCTGACAAAGCCAAAGATGACAGAAGCAAGTTACGGTACAATGATACATCTGCTGAAAAATCTCAGGGTGATGATCGTTTTCATGGGCAAAACTTGCCTCCACCACCACCTTTACCTCCTCACATGGTTCCCCAGTCAGTTACTTCTGGTAGAAGAGATGAAGATGCTGACCGAAGGTTTGGAACTACCAGACATGCCCAGAGGCTTTCTCCTAGGCATGACGAGAAAGAACGAAGACGATCAGAAGAAAATTCCTTGGTTTCACAAGATGATACAAAACGAAGAAAAGAAGATGATGTTCGTGAGAGAAAGCGAGAAGAGCGAGAGGGGTTGTCAATTAAGGTATGAATTAGCCGCTAACTCGTTGATTCCATTTTGATTCTTAATTAAGTGGCCATTCAGCACTTAATACATGCAAGATTGGACTGAGTATGAAACAGTTGAATCTGATTTATCATTTCTAGGAATGGCAATGACATTTAATAGAGGACAACATATACCTGTATAACTGATATTTGTACTTTTGTTTTCTTTAGTTTCTTATAGTCGCTTGCTCTCCTTTGTGATAGGAGGTTTGTTTTATTTGCCACCTGCATAATTTAACTGTTGCTGTCATATGGTATTTGTTCCTCCATGTTTTGGCATATTGATAGAATGCTATCTTTTATGGTCATATGGACTCTGAGCATGAGTGCATAAAAGTGAGCTGTTTTAATGTCATAGTTTCACTTGTAATTCATAATTGTTTTAGTTTGCTTGTCAAGCAAATTTTTCTCATTGGGCCGTGTTGATGTATGATATTTCTTGTGGTCTTGATAACATACCCATTGTTGGACTCCATAGTTTTTGGTGTTTGGCTCTCTTTGTAGCCCAATGGCTTCAGTCATCTGTATCATGAATAATTTCTTTTGTCCTGGATATTTAGCACTTTTTGCAGAGGGCAACACTCTGCTTAACATGTTCTACCTTGTTTGAGTAGAGACAATATAAATTACAAGTTCATCTGATCGCTTCTTGGCATGGATCATGTTTTGCATTTTGGTGCTTGTTGGTTTGAATTGGAACTGTTACCGACTTAGACAAGCAAGAGATTCTCCCCTGGATATTTATACAGCCGTGCTCTGATTCATCCATTATGTGCAAATGCTTTGACATCATAAATTTGTGAGAGTCTGAGTCTGGAATGATTTACACTGTACGAACTACAATTGTCAATTTGGATATTGTACCATTTAAAGATGAAATCATCCAAGAAAAATAAGCCTTGAATATTATCCAAACTATTAAAGAGAAATAGATGATGGTCTATTTTTATTTTTTTAGAACAACTAGATGCTGTTATTCTTTTATTGGTCTCTTTGTGTTTAGAAGAAGAGAGGTTTTTGCTTATATCTCTGAGTTGGTAATTTGTAGGTGGAAGAGAGGGAAAGAGAAAGGGAGAGGGAGAAAACCCATCTCTTGAAGGAGGAAATGGATGCTGGTGCAGCTGCTAAGAGACGGAAAATTAAAAGAGATCATCTGCCAACTGGGGAAGCTGGTGAATATTCTCCTGTTGCCCCACCACCTCCTCCCCTTGGTAGTGGCATGTCACAATCATATGATGGTAGGGATAGGGGAGATCGGAAGGGGGGCACGATTCAGCGTACAAGTTACTTGGAGGAACCTTCCATAAGGATTCATGGTAAAGACGTAGCTGGCAAGATGGCTCGTCGTGATGCTGATCCGTATCCTTAAAATCCATTCTTTAGTAATTAATAATGCATGCCATCATGTGCATATTCAATTGAGGGATCTGGAAGCCAGTAAAATTGTTTAAATCCCTGTTCCCTGTCCGCTGCAAATTGTAATTTGTGATGGGGTAATTTTTCAACATTAAGCTGTACACCTTGCATTTTGCGTTTAGTTGTGTACTGGCTTGTGGACATGATGTGCATTAGGCATGCAGCATTACAATGTTGTAGTTTTGCCGTCAAGCTAGCTTGTGATGCGAATACAATGCATGCTTCGCTATTTCTTTGAAGATCGTTGTTTTATATTGCAAGTCCTTAATCAGCTTTTAGAATGTATGACCGGGAATGGGATGAGGACAAGAGGCAGAGAGCTGAACAAAAGCGGAGGCACCGCAAGTAGTGGATGGGCCATAGCTTGAGATGTATTTTCTGGATGGGCCATAGCTTGAGCGGGAATGGATGTGCTTGATTGTGTGAGTTCCTGGTCTTAATTCTTTTATCCATTTAATTCTACCACAGTTCAAGATTTTTGCCAGTTGTCTAAAGTTTCAGGAATGGCAAGTTAGATTTATGCCCTTTTTGTATGCTATTGTAAAAGTGTGAGCTATGTAGTACAGTGAAACTTGCCAATTCTCTCCTAAACTAAGTGTAAAAATAAATTTTGAGATAGATTTTCTTGCCTCCTATCCCTTCTATGTTTGGTGATGCATCCAATATACTCGAAGAATGACAAGAGCTGCTGTTATAATGGTAGTCTATGTTTGCTTCTAGCTGCTATAATTGGTAAAAAGGGAGAGACTTTTACTTCATGATTGCTGGTGGGACATGATTAGTGAGTCATATTGTTTTTTCCATGCAAGTAGCACTTCCCGGTAAAAGGGTTCCAGCGCCATAATCAGTCACCTCTCTATCCATCAGTTCCTTGTGCCACCAAATTGAGCTGCTTTTGTCTGAATGCATAATTAGCGTGTTTTAGGGCTTTATTCTTCTTTTTTTTCGTAAAAAGAAAGAAGAATACAAGGGGAGATTGGCGCTTCTGTAATCAATAATGTTAAAAGATTGTGGAAAGTAGCGGCCATAAAGAGAACCTGATTCGTCTTAAAGAAAACCTGATATCAGAGATAGTTTTATATTCTTTTGGTTTTTATATGAGATCCCATAGGTGTTTCCTTGTTCTTGAAGAGATGCAAGACATGAAGCAATCTACATGAAATATTCCGCAAAACAAAGAAAGATTATGGATAACTTGTTCTTATGGAAGAGTGCTTCTGCCACCTCCCTATGCAAGTCATTTTATTCACCTAGAAAGCTGAGGCTATTTTTCTCTTTGATCGACAGTTGGCGTGCCCATCAAAAAACTCCAGCACTGGCTCTGGATTTACCTCCCAACAAAGGCAGGGCAAGCGTGACACAAGTTAATGCCATGCGATTCACAACAATGAGTGTGGTAACATTTCGCACCTCAAATCCTTACAGCACAATACGCCACCTAATTTATGCACTATTTAATACATGAAATGCTGTTACCTACCACGAACAAATCATATTAAATGTAATTTACCCTTGGTACTTGGATTATTATGTATGCATGGGCTGCTCCAGAGAAACGACATTAGAGGAAAAGAAAAACAAAAATCCATCACAGGCAGTTTCTTTAACTGTAGGTTTAAACCATTTCATTTCCACCCGTACAACATTAAATAAGTACACACAGAGGAAGAGTAATTATTTCGAAGCAGAATGGTTTGCACGAGAGGGAATAGTAGAAAGGAGATTCAGCTGGCGGATCTGACACTCTCAATGGCAATAACTAAATTATCGAATTTGGCCCCGGTGACTTCCTTTACGATCTTGCCTTGCTTGAGAATCTTGAAGGTCGGTACTACCTTTATGCCAAGCTCTTTTGCCAACGGCTGCCAACAATTATCAAATTCAGAGGGTGGTCTCCCAGGTGGTGTTTCTCGTGTGTGCATGTCATTAAGCTTCGATCAATAAGGTATGGCAGCTACTTACCTTGTTTTCTTGGTTGCAATCAAGTTTTAAGAACACAACATCATCATACTTCTGGGATAATTCCTTGTACTTTGGAGCTATTAACTTGCAAGGGCCACACCTAAAAATCACAAGGAACAAACACAGTCAACACTAGTAATGGGAACTGAAATGGAAGGATTGAAGCAAGTATCAATCCAGAGATGTGGTCGGATTATGCAATCAGTATGAAACACGCGATAGTTTTTCTTATAGCTAGTGAAATTGCTTGACAAGCACTACGTCCCATGAGATGTAGCTAGCTCAACGGGGAAAGGATGAATGAGCATGGTGAGGGTAAAACGCCGATGTTTAATTGCATTGAAACACATGCTATATCCAATTAAAACTCGATTCATTTTCATACCAGTCAAACGGCGAGCTGTTCTTGACTCTCAGAATCAAGCTCAATCTTAAAGCCAGAGAGTTGAATTCTTGACAAGGAGTAGTATAATCTGTATGAACATCTAGATGGGCAACCCGTAGGTGTACATACTACTATTATCCAATCCAATGAAGAGTCGAAGAGCAAATTGATTTTAAAAGAAGAGATAAGAAAAACAAACATAACATATGTATTACCATTGGGTGTACATGTCGAGGACGACAGTCTTATCCCCGGCTGAGTTAACGATGGGCCAGAAGGTGTCCTTGGTGACCTCAGTGACCTGTCCAACAGCGGAAGTGGGACCCGCCGTGTCCAAGCTCGACCTCACTGTAGAAACCAGGTTTCTGCTGCCATTCCTCTTGATCACATTCTTTTGCCTTGACGATAGCTTGCAGTAGGAGGAGAGATCCTTTGTGGGGGTAGAGGAGTATTGGGGCGTGATGGGGTTTGCAGGAGAACCGGCAAAGGATGGTGAGGAGCGGATGGAGGAAGTAGGAGACAGTGAGAACTGGATCGAAGCCATTGTTGATCAGCAAATGACTCTGTGCTGTGCGACTGTATGTAAGTGATCTAATAATAGCTTGTGGACTGCTGCCGGTGGTGGAAATTTCTATGAGCTGCAGAAGAAAGATGGGAGGGAGATTGACGGAAATATGATTTTGGGATTCCTTTAGACAATATCTTGGGGGTGTTTATGTCAGTTTAAGGCAAGAAAAGAGAGGCTGGAGACAGTTTGACTGAGACACGCCAGGAAAGAAAAAAAAATAGTCTTATTCTCGATTTTGAATGACAGAATTAACCTCCCAGTTTCCAGCTCCATGCCATTTCATTGAGAGACGGGGAGCGGGTAAGTTGGTCATCTTGCAAGTAAGTGCAAGAGACTAGTGGCCGTTAATTGAATTCGAGAAAAGACAGAAAAATGGGGATATTTTAGTCATTAGACTCCGGATAGTTGCTGGAGATAATTAGGGTAAAAGAAAACGTATGGATGATGATAAAAGGAAAATCTGATTTTTGTTTAAATATATGATTTTGGAAAAACTTGTGATTCTGAAAAATCTTAATTTTTCTCCAGTCTTTTAACAAATGAAAATTTAGTTTTATCTTTATCCATAACCTCATAAGTATTAAGTCGTTGATATTTTAAGATGTGAGTATCTTTCAGTTGGTTCAATTTATATAAGAAATTCAACTAAATTATTTTAAAAAAAAAAACTTATATTGAAATATAAAAAAACTAGTACAAACCAAATAATTTGGTATAGTTTGGCTTTCTATTTAAAAAAATTTAAAAAAAAACTCAATTAAGAGTTTCATGGATAAATTCAATTTTTTTAAATAGAAAACCAAACTATACCAATGAGCCTAAACTTTTATTTTTTTTATTAAAAAAATCAGTTCAATTCTATTACCTATTTAAAAATCAAAATTTTTTCGTGGATTTTTTTAATTAGGCTTTTTCTAGGCTTTAATGTAATTGGCCTAAGCTTTTTTTTTTTCAATTTAAAAGAAAATTAGTTTGATTTTTTGGTTTGTCAAATCTAAAACTAAAATCAATTGATTTTTTTATGTTTTCTATTCACCTTTTCTTTTGTTAATTTGATTTCTCACGGTTATTTTACTTATCCTTGATCATCTCTTTATGTCATGGCATGATAATCAATTATAAGGTCATGACATGGTAATCTAATGTTCATTTTATAGCCATTCACTATCTGTATTATAAATATATATTTTTAAAATGCGCGCAAATTAACCCGAACATTAATATTTATATATATATTTTCAAAATTTAAAAATATCTTCGAGTTAGCTTATACAACAACAAAGTCTAAATTGCCATCTCAACAATGTTATGAATGCATCCTCCAAATACGTCTAGTGCTTTTAGAAAGCTATAATCCCTTGGATGCTATCCAAATTAATTTCGAATAGAAGAAGTCGAAGAACGCTATGAAATCTTTATATTCATGAATAAATGATTGAATAGATACGAATAGAAAAATGTCCTTAATTGGTACAGTACTAATTAGTATGGCTATGCCAGTACTGATGCTTCCTTTAGTCCCTTGCATCGTGTGGCCGACCTCCAGCTATCAAGCACAAAGAGAGTATAGTTAACGAAATCCAAAATGTTTCTCGTATTTATACCTTGCAGTCTCAAGTGTTGTAAAGTTTTTCACTTTTATATACATGTCATATGTTGACAAGTGGGAGCATTGTTTTAAAGCCTACATGGGTACATGGGACCTAACTAATTTGAGGTGGTTTGAGTTGAAAAAAAAATAAAGAAACAACTCGGACTGAACCAGTTAAAATCCAGGTCGACCCATGACCTAATCAACCCAAAATAAATCTAGTTCCCAACCTGACTTGGTTATCCTCAAACACGTAAATCAACTCCAAGCTTCACATTCATAATATTTTCTACTTTCTCTAAATATCTTGGTAACAAAGCATGATCAACTTGATCCTTTTTCTACTTCATAACTTCACGAAATCAATTCTTGTTGCATTGCTTCACCTCCATTCTTAGAAGAAAAAAAAATAGAGAGAGAAAGAAAACCAAGTTAGTGAGTTGATACTCGGGCTAGTGAACATAAATTATAATTTGTGGGAGGCTCTAATCTTTGATGGTGTCGTATGGAGAAGTTACACACAAAAATTTAATGATGAAAATCAATTGTCACAATGAGAAACGAAGAAGAGAGAGTCAAGATTATATGGGATGAGATTTTATAATTTTAAAGTTAATCTGATTAATGAGCACAAGAAGTAGATCTATTAGAAATTATATCCATTGCCACTTGAAATAACAACTAAAGCTAAAAGAAAAAGAGAAAGGAGTGAAGGGTGGTTATTACTTGAACATGGGCTAATAAAGGATAATGAAAAACTTTTACCTAAAAATTATGATGTTATAGGAGGTTGGGTTTTAAATTTGATTTTGGGTTAAGGTTCAAGTGTAGAAATAATATTTATTAAAAAGTAAATTAAATCAATTTAGATTAATCTAAATTGATTTTCTTAATTCGTGACTTGAGTTTTATCAGAATAAATTTTATAATTATGAATGAGAGAGAGAAGATATTGGTTAGTTGATAGCTTTCTTAAGTAACATTAAATTGTCAATCTTAACCCAAATTTTTTCTTAAATGGTATTTTCAGGCTAACAATAAGCAATAATATGATGAGCTATATAATACACAAGTAAAAATCTTTATCCAAAACCAAGAAATGTTCTTTACTTTTTTTATTTATTTTATAAGAGTTGACCTCTTTTCTTTATGAATAACAATCACTTGCATATATTTATTTATGAGAAAATCAACATATTTAATTCTTATTGAACTTATGTTTAATATTTTTAAAATCTATTTTTAATAAATTTATTATCTTATGCCTTTGTTTAATAAATAGTTTAGGATATTAATAAGAATTTTAATGTGATTAATTTTCTTATTAAATTTTGAAAAAATATTTGTGGAATTTATGTTAAATAAAATTTGTTTTTTTGGGAAATAATCAAATTAGATTTGATTCAATATTCTAAGTGTTAGAAATATTATTTTATAGTAGCCAATAACTAGAATTGAAGCATGCAATATTATATCGAATGTCTGCCGTTTCATTTCCTTGATTAATATAACATATAACAGAATCAAACATAACATTCTTTATATAAGATAACTTAAGTGATCTCAAGTCTAAGGATCACTTATACAACTGTCATGTGAACCTTTCTATAGACATAGATGATCTTACCATATGAAATTCTCATGCGACTCAATTCAGTGTACATGTCTTATGACAAACACCTACATATTAGTTCTAAGTATCCCCTATATCTTTATTTATGAGAACAAATGCATCATTTCACAAAGAAAAGAACATAATATAGATTTTAAATGATATGAATATTAAAGATAAATTAATTCTTTATTAATAATGAATATATATTTACCTGAATATAATAATACCACGTATAACCAACCGATTGACTACAAAACATATTAAACTAACATGACACGTGTTTTATTTTTGCATGTTTGTAGATTTAAAATTGAATGCACTTCAGGCTTTTCTTAACCAACTTGTTTTGTTAGAATCTTAAAGTTTATCACTTAGGTTTTGCATGGAATAGAAGTAAGAAAAGAAATATAGGAGCATGTGCTTTCGGGCTAATGTGTTTCTTCACCGGAATTCCAAGGAATTTAGATGAACAGCCACTTGATTTTGTTTTCCAGTTACGAACGTTGGCATGTCAATATACATGCAAGATCAGTAGATAGTTGCTTTCCTTCTAAAAGAATCGTTTCTAAACCCAGTTTTCAAAATCTGCAGAAAGTAGAGAATGTTAGGCTGCTAGTTCTTCCTTTAAGTAACATGCTGATCCAATGCTAACCTTTTTTTGCAACCCAGTTTTTTAATTTTTGCCCTTCTAAATGCTTAGGCTTATCAGTTCAGCTTATGTTGTGAAAAGAAATAGAAAGATAACCCAATTAAAAAACCGAGAGAGTTCATCATGTGGTTAATAATTGTCAGTGGCTAAAGTTTAGGGTTTCTTAGTATATTTTCTGCGTTTATTACTTTACTGTCATGAGTTTTGATAAGCCAGCATGTACTTTCATGATCTGTAAAATAATAATAATAATAATAAATGTTTATTCCTTGAAATTATGAGAGGCAAATAAAATGCAGGTCATTAATTTAAAGTCACATAAAAATCACATAATATTGATATCAATGGTGAGCCAGAGTTTTTTAAACAAGTAGGCAAATTATTAACAAATATTATATTATATTATATAGATATGTGTTAGAAATCAATTCAAAACATATATACTAATTCATATTAAGTAAAATTAATTTAAAAATACTTTAAAATAAAAAAAATTTACATTATAATTGTTCTTTTCGAGTTTTTATATTTTAAAACCGCTTCATAATATAACTTCATTATTAATCTTATCGAAGATATCTTTCTCAATGTATATAATCAAACTGTCATTCATCCACGTATCTCTCATCTTATTCTACAATTTACTTTTGACAATATGCATAGCAGAAAAAAACTCTTGTCACTGTAGCAGTTGCAACTGGTAAAAGTATTGACAATTTGATATATACTAATGGAAATATCAAATTCTTCTTTATTTTTATCATTTTCTCTGCAAGACTAACAATACCTTCAATACCAGAGAACTCATCATCACCACGTAGATCAATAATATACGTATCAAGTCGGTCACCAAGTACCATAAGGTCCACTATAGAGAATTCATTGGGATAAAAATGAGCAATGCGAATAAACTTTTCTTTGTTGAAAGTAGAGAAAGAGTCATTTGGGTTTAAACATGCCACACAAAGAAGTAACTTCATACTCGTCTCAGTAAAACGATCATCTAACTCAGTAAGTTGCATGTCAATGATATTGTTAAACAATTCATAACAGAAATGGTGTAGGTTTGTAATCCCTTGAGATTTTCACCTTGAACGCCCACAAAGCTTGTACTCGTAATCTATGTTTAGAATATTAATATCATGTTTGATGCAAAAAGATACACTTCTTCTAATAAATATTCTCAATCATTCTCTCTCATTATTTTGAATCGTTTTTTTTTTATGTTTTCAATAAACTCATAGCATTTTCTATGTCTTGATCTTTTCTTTGTAATGCTTTTGAGAACTCATTAGTAACTGCTAGTATCATTCTCAAATAATAAAGCATGAACACAAAATTAAATGATTCCATAATATCAAAACCCTTAAATTATCATAAACCCTAATATTTTTAATAACTAATTATAAAAGAATAAAATTAAAATTAGACAATGAAACAAATAGAAAAAATGAAGGAAATTTACGTAAAGCATAAAGCAAAAAGCAAAAGAGGTTAATTGTTTAACTGTACTTGAAGAGAAATTTGCATATGGAAGAGAGACAGGAAACAACAGCTCAAAAAAAAAAAGACTCTCGGTTAGTTAGGGTAAGAAAAAGAAAGAAAAGGAAAAAATTTAGGGTAAAGAGCTGGACATATATATTATATATATTCTATTAAGATATAAGTCAACAATAACAACTTTCCTTCCGTGTATCAACCATTCACTAAACTA
Organism: Populus trichocarpa; assembly: GCF_000002775.5. Taxonomy (NCBI): domain Eukaryota; kingdom Viridiplantae; phylum Streptophyta; class Magnoliopsida; order Malpighiales; family Salicaceae; genus Populus; species Populus trichocarpa. The sequence continues at coordinate 9,266,576 of NC_037303.2, forward strand.
TTATATTAATATTTTAATATAAAAATATTAAAAAATATTAAAGGGGCAATTGCCCCTTTTCATCTCTATGTGGCTCCACCACTTATTGATATGCATTAAAATTTATTTTCTGCGATCCAATATTTTTACAATCTTAGATGTGCTCTAGAAAAATGGAAGGAAAGACATAAAATCATAAGTATCTTAGAGTTTGTATAAAAAAACATGCTCAAATTGCTTATATGATGAATTATTTATTTCGTAAATAAAATTCAAGGTTTTTAGATGTTAATCTAGAAATTGGAGGATTAGAACTTTTTAAATGGCTTTTTATTATAAGTCCTTTTTTTTACATGTTATTTCCATATTATCTTTTCTAAAAAAAAGAAATTTTTTTTCATGACATTACAAGTTTTTATATTGAGTTCTTATAACTTCTTTATAAAAATCCATTAAGATTTGACCTACGTTAAAAGGTTTATTGGACCGACATTCTAAATCTTTCATAAACCCATTTCTTTTTCTATTAAAATAACATCATGTCTAAAATGTTTTGCTAATCACTCTTGGTATGTAAGATAAATGAAATATAAGTTGTTATCTTGGATATTAAGAAGTGTAGCCCATCTATTTATTTCAAATAATACAACAAGTCTTTAATCAAGTACACTTATCGACCTAGCTATTAAAACCAACTTTAATCAAAACATCACCGACTAGACAAAAACTTGATGAAAACTCATCAAAGCATTTTGGTACTCATTTTAGGGTTAAAAACCATGTGTTAGATCTACATCAATTTCTAAAACTATGATACTCTTTGACCTAACAATTAAAGATAAATTGAACCAAAACATCGCCAACTTGATGAAAACTTGACAGAAACTCATTGGAAACTTGTTAATGCATTTTCAAACTCATTTTAAGGTTGAAAATAATGTATTAAGTATATGTCAATCCCTAAAACCAGGAGACTTATCATCTTTACCATTGAAAATCAAGTTTAATCAAAATATAGCCAACTTGACTAAAACTCGATGAAAGCTCATCGATGCATTTTGAACTCATTTTAGGGTTAGAAACCATTTGTTAGGTCTACATCGATCTCTATAACTAAGAAACTTATTAACCTGAATATTTAGAAAGTTTAAACAAAGAATAGTAAGGGGGAATACAAAAACACAAACTATATAGGGAAAATACATTAGGTTTCACCTAGACTCATAATATTTAAAATCATGGTATTATGATGCATATCAAAAGCTAGGTATAACTTGAGCATCTCAAAAGGTCTGAAATGAAATATTAAACATAGACCAAAATATTTATTCTAAATAGGGCATGGGTTTATACCTTGATGAAGGTTGTTGCTGCTATTACAAAAAGGATGCAACTGTTTCTAGATTTAGAGACTTAAAATAACAATATTTATAGTTGGGCTCCTACAAAAGTTTTAGATCTCATTCTCATCTTTACAAATAACTTAAACTTGATTTATTATGAATATAACTCTAGATGTAGGTTAAAAACCAAATAGGGTTTGAGTTGTAGTAAGCTTCTAGACAGATTTAGACTTCTTCATTTCTTTTATGTTTAGAACTTTAAAATGATAGGATTGAGTTTTTGACTCTTTATAAAAGTTTTAGTCCTATGTATTAACTTTCTAAAAGATAAAGAATGCTTGAAAAGAAGGTGTTAAGCTCTAACTAGAACTAAAAAAACAAATAGTGTTTTGATTTGATTGGATCAGTCTGCCTTTTCCAAATCAAACCTTTCTTGGTGTATATCTTTTTTTTCAGCCTCTTTATCGTTCTTTCCCCTCTTTTTTCCAATATTTTTGCCCTTTTATAAGCCTTAAATAAGGATCTAGAACCTCTCATTCAACACTTAGTCTTGTCCCTTAACTTTGTAAAATTAATGTTCTCCAT